>NW_016161656.1:34232-49493 GCF_001687245.7 Rhagoletis zephyria
AAAAAAATTCATTTTAATTAAAAAAAAATAAAATTTGTAAAGACTGAAGAGAAATCTATCGAAAACATTCCTGAAAAAATTTTCTAAATACAATAGGTAATTAGTTATATGGATCCGAAAAAATGGCCGTTTGACCAAAATGTCAAAATTCTAGACCCTCCAACTCGGAGTGTGTTTGACCGATCCCATTGAAATTTTGTGTCATAACTACTATTTTTTAGGACTAACCTTGGTGCAAATTTCATCCCGATCGGAAGACATAGATTTCAAAAGTTGGGTCACTTGAGGTGAAATGCCCCATATTAAGTATGTTTAAATACAATACATGAAGGGAGTTTTTGTTAACGGCATCAGATCTGCACCGATTATTCGATTTTCAAAACTGAGGTGCCAAATTTACGGCTGCCAGACGTACTGATTTTATCAGTACAGTACTGATTTTTCAACTCTTGTACTGATTTTATTAATTTCTTCAATTAGTACGCAAATGTCCTGACTTTTCAAAATTTTCACTGATTTGTACTGAATTTTCAATTCAAACAAAATACTTTAGGATTTTCTCAAAGTTTTTACATAAAAGTTTAAACAGAATCAAATCGCCCAGAGAAATTCGTCGGAAGAAAGTTCGCTGCCAAAATTAAAACACACCGCAGTTTATGAGATTGCACACAATCAAAGTGACGACGAATTTCGGCAAGAATAGATTTATTTTTAATTTTGCTGCTGCCGCCGGTCACAAAATCAGCTCTCAGTGAAAATAGAGCTTTGTTTCCCCATTTTTCTATTAGATAATTATCAGCAAGAATCAGAATGGCACAATTTTGTGATTTATCTTCTCGCTTTTGTATCTTTATGTTTTTTATTTGCCATTTAATTGATGCGAATTTCGTTTCTGTTCTGTTTTACTGGGCGAAATGTTGCGGCGCATATCACCCAACGGCATCGCTCCGGCCGACGAAATTCGCACAGCGATCTGGTTCTGTTTATACTTTAACGTTGGAACTTCCTTCAACTGTACTGTAAAAAGAAAGAAGAAAATAATTAAATTATAGTTGACATGTTTCAGATAATGTTTGATATACCCAAGAAAGTAATATAACAAAAAGATCATTTGTTTTATGGGCATATCGCCGGGTCGTTACGTACCAGTTGCGATAATATGATGGAGCTTAAATTATTTAAAAAGAAGGCTGACGTTGTTTTGTCGAGTGTTGTTAGTTATCTCGAAAATAACTTTCTTTTTAATAGCAACAAATTGGAACATTCGAATAGCTGTTGCCTATAACTTACAAATATTTTTTCACAATTTACTGACATTGTAGAAGAGCTTTGCATACAGATATAGAGTTAGATACTCTTTTTAGCGAATTATTAGTCTTTCAAAAAATTTTCGTAGTTGAAAAAATTAATTTAAGAAATATAGATGAAGTTCTTAAATAGTGGTCCTTTTCCCCAAGTTTAACAAATATATAATTTTGTTTTTTCAATACCACTCTCAAACGAAGCAGCTGAGAGGATCTTGAGTATAAAGTTTTGCTTCCTGGCGCAAAGAGAGAAACCGGCTTCTAGTCAAATTTTTTGAAAGTGAACTTCAAATTAAAATTAATTCTAAAATGAAATTTATAGAATTCTTTGACTATTTAAACACTGAAAACGGAAATGATCTCATTATTGCTATTCAAAAATGTCATCCATATAAAATAATTTATTGGCTTCCGTGTGCTTAATGTTTATGAACTATATTTTATTTATATACCAAAATATTGTTAAAACCGTGATACAAAAAAGAAGGTAGTTTCATTTAATGACATTCGTTGGTGTTGTTAACCATTTGACTTTTAATAAAATTATGACATTTCATTAAATTCATACTACCTGATCACAAGCAGTAATATTTTTATTTTAAGCAGAAAATTTCATCAGTCCACTCAAAGATGTCGAATATGATGAACTTGAAAATTAATGCATAATCTCAAAAAGGGAGTTACGAAACTAGGTTTCAGAACGAATGAAGAAAGTGATCAAAATTATACCTATGCTAATTGCTTATCGGAGGGCGGTCTACGCAAGACGAATTCAAGTTTTTTGCATACATTGGAAATTTTAAATTCGAAATTTGTTGAAGTTAATGGTGATACGCTAACCACAAAGCCTAATTTTTTGCAAAATCTGATGAGAAATTTTAAAGTAAATTTTCACGAATTTCATCACGAATCACGAATTTCATGTGAACAAATATTTCCAAAATTATAAGTAAAATAAAAATACTTTTTTCCAATTTGTTTTTGTTTTGCATGTTAAATTATGAGAACAATTTACTCACATGGTATTGGCGATTATAAAAGGATTTATCAGGAAAGACAATTTTTTAGAACTTTATTTTTAAATTGCAACATAATAACAATATAACAACAACAACATAATGCTTTCGTGATTTTTATTATAAAATAAAAAGAACAATTTCAATGAAGTCTCCTTTAACATTACATATTTTATATATTTTTAATAAAAAATGTGCGAACCACGTAAGTAAAAAAATTACCAAGCACTGATAATGATTTTTCATTTGAAGTATTATTAAATTGATATAAATGTGGGAAAGAAAAGACTCCGATTTGTTGTTTTAATATTATCAAAGCGGCAAGGCCGTTGAGAATGCTCACAATTTATGAAACTTCAAAAAATTTTATTATCCGTCAAAAGTTGTTTATTGAAACTACCTTCTTTTTTATCATGGTTAAACCTACGTTTCCTGAGGTTTTAAAGTATTATCTATTACTTACATTCATAATTTTGCTTTGAATAAAAATGTACTGAAAAGTATTGATTTTTTTAGCATGAAAAGGTCTAACGTACTGATTTCGCGCATAAAAAATCTGGCAACCCTAGCCAAATTAAAGGGCTTATCCTCTAGATGTATGTACCACAAGGCATAGGGTTGCCACCTTTTTTAAAATTATAAAATCTGCATCGTTCGTTGTATTAGAACAGAAGAGGTGCCATATGAAAGGGCTAGGCCTGTAGATGTTCAAGAAGGTCTCAGTATTTTGAATAGGGTTGCCACCTGCTTCTAAAATAGAAGACTTATACCGTTCGTTGTATTAATATAGAAGAGGTGCCAAATGAATGGGCTAGGCCTGTAGATGTTCAAGAAGGTCTCAGTATTTTGAATAGGGTTGCCACCTGCTTCTAAAATAGAAGACTTATACCGTTCGTTGTATTAATATAGAAGAGGTGCCAAATGAATGGGCTAGGCCTGTAGATGTGAAAGAAGGTCAAAATTGTTAAAAATGTTGATGACTTAATTAGCTGATCGCAAGTGTACGTTTATTTGTTAGTTTTTCCAAAAACTTGTATGTATGTTAAAATAAATAAGTATTTAGTTATCAATTATCGTTTACTTTGAGCAAATTTTTAACTAAGTGGCAACCCTCGAACAAATATATCTTTGCAAACTATCACTTCTTTTCCTTTTCGTTTAATATATATATGCATATCATTAAGCTTTTTAAATGAATATCGCAGAAGTTCACCTAACTTCCTTTCGTTTGTTACCAATATTAGATAGCTTTATATATTATTTCAATACGTGCGCCATTTTTTAAGTAGTTGGCAACTGAATATGTATATTAAAAACCCGATCATATTAATTTAGTTTAAAATCTTTTCGTTTGCAGCCCACTTTGTAACATTTTATTTAACTAGAATACTTCAATCAATAAATTAGAAACTACATTTATAGCAAGCATCAAAAATTCGCATACAATTACACAAAAGCCCTCTTAACCAGCTTTCGTTTGATAGCAATATCGAATGTCCTTAATACATTACTTACCATTCATAGTTATACATTTTTTTAATAAGTGGTAACTCTATTAAAAACACCAAAATATTAATTTAGTCTAAACTTCGTGCGCTTGATGCCCATATTGTGACATTTTACTGACTATCATATTTAAACAACGCATTTTTAATAAGGCGGCAACTCTTTAAAAAACCAAAACAGGTCTCTAAGTCAATATTTTTCATCTGACGCCTCATTTGGCAACGCGACGGAACAGTGTAAACTGATGCTCTTCCCAAAAAAAAAATGTATTAGGCGGCAACACTTTTCAAAAAAATAAGACGTTCTTTCTTGCAAATCTTATTTTTTAAATTTCGCGAACGGTGTAAGTCCTATTGTTTTAGAAGCCGGTGGTAACCCTATTCAAAATTGAGACCTTCTTGCACATCTACAGTCCCAGCCCTTCTATTTGTCACCTCTTCTATTTTAATACAACGAACGGTGTAAGTCTTATGATTTTAGAAGCAGGTGGTAACCCTATTCAAAAAACTGAGACCTTCTTGCACATCTACAGTCCCAGCCCTTCTATTTGTCACCTCTTCTATTTTAATACAACAAACGGAGTAAGTCTTCTATTTTAGAAGCAGGAGGCAACCCTACTCAAAAACGGAGACCTTATTTTACATCTACAGGCCTAGCCCTTTCATTTGGCACCTCTTCTGTTTTAATACAACGAACGGTGTAAGTCTTATGATTTTAGAAGCAGGTGGTAACCCTATTCAAAAAACGGAGACCTTATTTTACATCTACAGGCCTAGCCCTTTCATTTGGCCCCTCTTCTGTTTTAATACAACGAACGGTGTAAGTCTTCTATTTTAGAAGCGTGTGGCAATCCTATTCAAAAAACTGAGACTTCCTTTCACATCTACCGGTCTAGCCCTTTCATTTGGCACCTCTTCTATTTTAATACAACGAACGGTATAAGTCTTCTATTTTAGAAGCAGGTGGCAACCCTATTCAAAATACTGAGACCTTCTTGCACATCTACAGGCCTAGCCCTTTCATATGGCACCTCCTCTAATACAACGAACGGTGCAGATTTTATAATTTTAAAAATGGTGGCAACCCTTTGCCTTATGGTACATACATCTAGAGGCTAAGCCCTTTAATTTGGCACCTTAGTTTTGAAAATCGAATAATCGGTGGAGATCTGATGCCGTTAACAAAAACTCCCTTCATGTATTGTATGTATACATATGTATATAGATTTGAACTAACCCTGGTATTTGGGTATAGGGGTTATTAAAATGCATGTGGGAGCTTCAAAACTATCTCATTCTTATACACACAGCTCTAGAATACTTGATTTTTAACTTTTACCGGTTATTTTCTGCTCAAAAAAATAAAAGGCAAATTTTAACTTTTATTTTTGCTTAAAAAAAATAAAATGCAGAAATAACCGGTATTATTTGCTCAAAATAATAAAAGTAAAAAAATAACTTAAATTTTTTGACTTTTTTTATAAAATGCATAACCGGTACGGTCTCTGAAAAATATAAAGTTTGATGCCAACCGGGGTTATATAATTCATGTGAATTATAATTTGAAAGTATCTATTTAGCCAAGGAAAAAGCAAAGCAGTATACGTAAACCAGCACTTCCAGCAGATATTGACCTGGGTTTTCGCACGACTGTTCCTGTTTCATCGTTTCTTTTTAGGAAATTCTTACCACCATATACATATAGTCGTTTAAAGTACAAAACCGCGTATCGTCATTCTGCAAAACCGCGTAACTGACATTGGCTGCCAAAAATTGGATTTGCTCACACAAGCTCTTGGCTCAATCCTTATCCATTCGTCCTGAAATATACTAGCCAGAAATGCGATTGCTTTATAAAAAAGAGAACCATTTTGAAATATGAGTGTTTTTACACTCTAGAAAATAATTTCTAAAAATTCACATACGCGGTTTTGCATTTTGCAGATACGCGGTTTTGCATTTTGTTGATACGCGGTTTTGCACTTTAAACGACGATATGTATTATTTACACTAGTAACTACTTATGTAAATGTGTATGTATTTTTATGCTTAATATATGCAAATAAAAGAAGAAAGTAAACACAACAACCATCGAGTAAATTTTTATTTGTGTCAAACTGAAACTTTTTTTCCAATAATAAACGGTTAGCTGATTCACGTTTATAGCAAGTTCACAAAATTAATTGAAAACTTGTATCGACCAAAGCATTGTTTATATTTGCTCAACAATGATTTTATTCAACTAACGATATTGTCCACTCAAGGTAGTCGTTTTGTAATTATTAACAAATATACATTTGTCCCTACTAGAAGTCTCAAGTAAATTGCAGACTTTCGTGAACTAGATATTTATTTCGCCATATCCAACTATGCCACTTGGTCACTATAACCAAATCTTGGTAATTATAACTAAACCTTTTTCTTTGTTTTTTTTTTTTTTGATGAAAATACATGAAGAATATAGCAAAAAATCGGGTTTTTCGTATGTTTAGGCTCAAATATCTCGAAAACCTAAGCATCGAGCAAAACTGATTTTGGATTCAGATTCAGTGCAACGAAAACCTTTAGAAAATAAAGAAATAGAATATAAGCTAAGTAGTCCCAGGGTCTGAACTTTTTTAAATCGTACACTCAGAAAAAGCTTTAGTTATAATTACCAAGATTTGGTTATAGTGACCAAGTGGCATAGTTGGATATGGCGAACTAAATATCTAGTTCACGAAAGTCTGCAATTTACTTGAGACTTCTAGTAGGGACAAATGTATATTTGTTAATAATTACAAAACGACTACCTTGAGTGGACAATATCGTTAGTTGAATAAAATCATTGTTGAGCAAATATAAACAATGCTTTGGTCGATACAAGTTTTCAATTAATTTTGTGAACTTGCTATAAACGTGAATCAGCTAACCGTTTATTATTGGAAAAAAAGTTTCAGTTTGACACAAATAAAAATTTACTCGATGGTTGTTGTGTTTACTTTCTTCTTTTATTTGCATATATTGGGCATAAAAATACATACATATTTACATAAATAGTTACTAGTGTAAATAATACATATGTATATGGTGGTAAGAGTTTCCTAAAAAGAAACGAGAAACAGGAATAGTCGTGCGAAAACCCAGGTCAATACCTGCTGGAAGTGCTGTTTTAAGTATACTGCTTTGCTTTTTCCTTGGCTAAATAGATACTTTCAAATTATAATTCACATGAATTATATATTCACTGAGAAACCCCGGTTGGCATCAAACTTTATATTTTTAAATAACTATGCGCACACCGAAACAACTCGCGGCGATGGCAAAACTGAAACTGAGACAAACAAGCCTGGGCATGTCATAGCATACACTTTTCTTTCTCTACCTTTGGCAGTTATGGATAGGGGGCACCCGGAAGAATACCTGACACCCGACAACTGGAGGTCCGTACTGGTGGGTCTCTGCCGGGTGTACATGGAGTTTCTCCGGAAAAATCCTGGCCCTGCGCCAACTGTCCGCGATGCTGGTATTTACCAAGGCCGCATCAAATTAGTCTCCTGCGCTGATGAACGGTCTGCGCGACTTTATAAGGAAGCAATTTCTTCTCTTGGGGAGCTGTGGCCCAGCGCTGACTTGGTGGCAGTGCGCAGGGAAGAAATCCCTTGTAAGCCGCGAGCCAGAGCCTGGGTCCCAGAGGTACCCTCGAGTCCTAAGGAGATTCTGGATATCATCCAGATCTCAAATGATGCACTACCAGCCCTTGATTGGAAAGTAGTGAAGGTCAGCGAGGTTAGGGAGTAGCAACGTTACATCGCCTTGGTGATAAACGATGAGTCTCACCCAATCCTTGCTGACTGTAAGGGAGTAATTAGCTACGGCTTTTACTCCATTACGCTCAAAACCCAAAAAGGGAATGAGGGTGAAATGACAGANTCTCAAATGATGCACTACCAGCCCTTGATTGGAAAGTAGTGAAGGTCAGCGAGGTTAGGGAGTAGCAACGTTACATCGCCTTGGTGATAAACGATGAGTCTCACCCAATCCTTGCTGACTGTAAGGGAGTAATTAGCTACGGCTTTTACTCCATTACGCTCAAAACCCAAAAAGGGAATGAGGGTGAAATGACAGAGCCGGGTAACACCGAGGGTGAACCCGAGGCTGACAATCTTCCGCCTCAAGGCGGCCTTATATCTGGAGCAGAAAACGCCTTGAGCGGCCCTCCTTCTAACCAACAGGTCCAGGAGGTTCTCGAGGCCAATTGCCCGGTGGTGAGGTCAGACTCGGCAGCGGAAACAGCGATACACAATCTGGTTCTGCTGACGGATCGGTACTTAACCGGTGGACGAGGGAGTTCGGGAACCTGCTTCTGACGTCGGATTCAGAGGACGCCGATGATACCATCGTTGAGGCGTTCGATAGAACGCCGCCAGAAGCGATGGACGGGGACGAAATTTTATAAGCTGTGGATGGAGGTTCTACAAATAAACCTTCATCACTCTAAATCAGCTCTGCTCCTGCACCTCAGTGATAGAGGGAAGGAGCTAGTTTTTGTCCAGGAGCCCTGGGTTGTTAACCACAGGGTTTGTGGACTTAACTCTGATGCTTACCGCATAGTGTCGGCCCGTGTGGCAGGTAAGATCAGAGCATGTATATTAATCAAAAAAAGTATTTCTTATAATTTACTCACACAGTTCAGCGATGAAAATACGGTGAGCATCTCTGTGGAAAGCCAATCCACAACACTCTGGTTGGTCAGTACCTGCATGGCCTACGATCGCCAAGACTGCCCTCCCGCTCGGTTACTGGACGTGGTGAAAGAGGCTAACTCGAGGAAGTTTCCCATAGTTATCGGTGCCGATGCAAATGCGCATCACGCGGTGTGGGGATCTACCAACATCAACCCCAGGGGTGAGTTGTTACTTGATTTTGTATTATTATATAATCTAGCCATCTGTAGTATGGTAGACAATTCGGTTTCCGACCCATTCTTGGCGTCTTCCGGTATGCCCCAGGGAAGTATTTTGGGTCCTCTATTTTTTGTAATTTTTATCAATGACATTTCAAATTATTTAAAACACTCGCAATTTCTTCTGTACGCTGCCGACTTAAAAATCTTTAATACTGTTACAAGCCAATCTGACTCATTTAATTTACAATCGGATATAGACAATGTTGTTGCGTGGTGTTGTAAAAATAGACTAAATCTAAATATAAAGAAGTACTTTCAATTATCATTCGCCAAATCTCGTTATGCACTACGTTTCTTGCGTTTTAATGACCCTATTCCTTCTTATAGTGCCAGAAGCATGCTTATTAATATTAGATCACTACACAATAGAAGAACTTTAGTCTCGCTTAATTTTTATTTGATATAGTACGAGGTGCTATTGATGCTCCATTCTTATTAGAACGTATTAGTTTCAATATCCCGCAGAGGAGTCTAAGGAATCATGCCATTTTTTCATTGGAAGTAGCCAGAACCAATTATGCTGCTAATGTGCCTATTTATAGAGCATTAAAAGAGTTCAATATGCTCTCAAACTCTTCTGACATTGATTTTTGTTATACTAAATACAACTTCAATTTAGTTTTAAATGAATTACTAGATTAGATTCGAAACTGTTCATAGTCTGTAAGAAATGTTATATTTCTAGATTGTTAAATAAATAAATAAATAGATAGATATTGGTGATAAACCCACCTTTGTTACCTCAAATAGGAAGGAGGTATTAACGTCTAGCTCTTTCTTTGAGAGTATTATGGAGTGGAAGGTACTGAACGACCATTCATTCTCTGATCATATGTATCTCTCATATGTAATCTCCCTTGAACTTCCGGCCTCAGCCGCTTACAGAAATAAGAGACGTACTGACTGGACTAAGTTTAGGAAAGTACTCTCGGGGAATTTGCTCAACAACGCTTCTCTCAGTAAGCTAGGCTTACTGTCACCACCTGATGAAGCGGAGCCTTCTCTCACAAACCTTGCTTCTCTCGGTGAGTTAAGCTCATCGGAACAAATTGAGGAAGCCGTTGATTGCATTACCGAAGCCTGTAACTCGGCCTCCTCTGCTTCCTGCCCACTTGTACTTCCGCGAGGAAAGAAGAAGCCACACTGGTGGAGCAAAGAAATCGCCTCTCTAAGTAAGGAAAGCAGGAAACTTTTTAATGCGGCAAAGCGCGATGGTTCTTGGACTGCATACAAGGCAGCCCTGAAGAAATTTAAAAATGCCACCAGGAAAGCCCAAAGGGACTCCTGGAAGGATTATTGCGATAGTATAGAGGGTCAGTCGGAGGGAAATTTCCTGCGAAAGGTGCTTGCGAAAAGTCCGAAGAACCCGATGTATATTCAGAAACCAAATGGTGACTGGACGTCATCTCGTGAGGAAATGCTTGAAGTCCTAGTGAACGCGCACTTTCCGGGTTGTACTGCGGAGCCCAACACCGCGGTTATTATATTGATGTAAAAAGGGTATACTGGGCCATAAAGTCCTTCCAGCCCTACAAATTTCCAGGTATGGATGGTATTTTCCCTGCCCAACTTCAGTCAGCATCTGACGTTTTATGTCCGATACTTGTCTTAATTTATAAGGCTTGTATCAAACTTAGTTTCATACCCTAGGGCTAGACCCTGGCGAAAGTGGTGTTTATTCCCAAGGGAGGTTGACCCGCCCACGTTAAACCAAGTGACTTCCAACCGATAAGCCTTACTTCTTTCTTTCTTAAGGTTCTGGAAAGACTTCTAGACTCGCAGACCCGACAGAAAATTGATATAAATAATCTCTCTAGCTGTCAGCGCCTACTGGAAAGGTAGATCTGTGGATACAGCTTTGCATAGTATTGTCAGCACCATTGAAAATGCTCTCGATTTTAAGGAATTTGCACTAGGCATTTTCCTAGATATCGAGGGTGCCTTCAATAATGTTCTCCCGGGAGCGGTTCTTCAAGCCCTAACTCGCCATGGGCTGGATCACCCTATGGTCGAGTTTATTCAACGCCTCTTAGGCAGTAGAGCTATTTATTCGGAGATGGGGGAGGTATCTATAACAAGATATGCGAACCGCGGAACCCCACAAGGCGGTATTCTCTCCCCACTTCTTTGGAATCTTACCCTGCTGTCACGGTTGCAAGGTACAGGTTCCCAAGTCATTGCTTACGCGGATGATCTTGCCCTGACGGCAATTGGTAAGCACCCCCAAGTTCTATGTGACTTACTTCAAGGCGCTTTACGCGTCGTGGATACCTGGTCCAAAGAAGTAGGAATTAGTGTCAATCCGGCAAAAACGTCCGTGGTTCTGTTTTCAAAGAAAACGAAAGCTCTCCGGCTACAACCTCCTTCCTTGAACGGTATCGCACAGTTTTTCCCGGAAGAGGTTAGATATCTGGGCGTTATTCTTGACAGAAAGTTAACTTGGCGGCGCAATATAGAAGAGCGCTGCAAGAAAGCTATAGCTATATATGCCTGTAAATCGGCAATTGGAAAAAAATGGGGATTGTGAACTGGATGTACACAGCGGTTGTGCGTCCCATTCTATTCTACGGCATAACCGTTTGGTGGCCGTCCGTAGATAAATCTACAATAAGAAACAAATTAACAGCGGTCCAAAGGGTAGCGTGCATGATGATCACGGGAGCGTTACCATCGACGCCTACTAAAGCCCTAGAGACCTTGCTTCACTTGCTACCTGTGGACCTATATGGTAAACTACAGGAAAGCTGTAATGCTATAGATTAAATGCACTAATCAAATGGAGTGACACGAGGTTGGGTCACTTTAGAATTTTGGAAGATCTTCCAGAGGACTTTAGGCGCCTGGACTACACAGTCCCGTCTACGGGACTCAAGAATAATTTCCAGACAAGGATCCCCTCAAGGGAAGAATGGGAGGAGGATTCGGTCCTGATATCGTATTCTGACTCAACAGCCATCTACACTGATGGCTCCAAGTTCGATCTGAAGGTAGGAAGTGGGGTATATTCGCAAGAACTCTCACTTAGCCTCAGTTTTCGTCTGCCAGATCTATGCACCGTTTTTCAGGCTAATCTAACAGCAATTAATGAAGCTGCAAGTTGGTTGATCGATCCTCTAATTAAGCTCAAGGCGTTAATAATATTTTCTGTCAGCCAAGCGGCTATTAAAGCACTTAATAGTGACAATTCTATGTCGAAGGTTGTTATGGAATGTAGACGTACTCTTGGTGAACTGGCAAGGTGTTACGCCACTAATGTTGTATGGGTGCCAGGCCACAAAGACATACCGGGAAACTGTACTGCGGATGAACTAGCAAGGGAAGGAACCTTGTTGTCTGCAATCAGTACAGCCCGTAATGCGGGCATTCCGCTATCTTCTTGCAAGCTCTGGCTAGAGAATAACTTTGTCGGACGGGCTAATATAAGATGGTCTGCGGAGCCTACTTGCAGGATAGCAAGACATATCTGGCCTAAGCTTAACAATCGTAGATCTCGCCCTCTCCTCCACTTGGAGCGACCACTGTTGCGGCATGTTATTGGAGTTTTCACCGGGAATTGCCTGATGGGAATCCACGCCACAAGAATGGGTTTGCAGTCAAACGACTACTGTCGTAGCTGCCGAGATGAGGAGGAAGTCGAAGGCGTGGAGCATTACTTATGCCACTGTCCTGCTCTGGCGAGAGCTCGCCGATGCACGTTCCTCCATTATTCTTTTGAATGTCTGGCCGAACTGGACTCATTACTAGGGTAAGAGGAGGGACATATCGAGTCTCTTGTACGGCACCACAACGGGCCCATGGTGGCCTAAGTGTGACCATTTTCCTGTAGGATTAGGGCAGCCGAGTTAACCTAACCTAACCTTCTCTACCTAGCGCAGTGATCGATATACCATAGCTTACTGAGCAATGNCAGCCGAGTTAACCTAACCTAACCTTCTCTACCTAGCGCAGTGATCGATATGCCATAGCTTACTGAGCAATGATTTCCACGCACACAGTCTCATTAATTGAATTGTTTTTATGCAATGGTCGGCATACTAGCGCATTCAAACGATTCAATAAGTGGGACTGTGTGCATTGTTTAGCTGGCTCAAACCAAATCGTGGCTGCCTCAACTAGAATTTGTTAACTATGACTAAACCATGTGTTGAAAGAAAGCTTATCTGTATTAGCAGAGCTTAATGACATCCTATTATGAACCATACGTTAAGTTGAATGGAATTTGTAGAAATATGCTTCAAAAAAATATTTGTTAGTATTTACCAAACCCTTCAACTAAATTAACGATTTGGTGCAACTTAGATGAATATTAGAAGCTTTAATATATTTAGTTATAATTACCAACCCATGGTAATAGTTCCAAATCCTTGGTCACAGTTCCCAAATATTGTCAAAATTCGGGAACTAAATCCTTTTTCTCAGTGTAGGCCTGTGTAATTGAAAACGCTCATCTGTGCTCTCGAGTTTCCGTATAAGGACTTTTATTAGCTTACATGTTACACCGGACCAATGCTGAAGTTGCAGGATCATAGAAGAATATTACGCACGCTTGGCAGAGATCTCACAGGTGGAAATAAGACCATAGGTAAAACGCATTACATCGAAAGNTGTTTAGGCCAACGGCCTAAATTTGTCGCAGCATTTTCGACCCACCCTAATGCTTAACATAGCTTCATTATTATGTCAACTGTCGAACTGTTTACCACTATGTTACTTATGCTAAAATGTCCCTTCGGTAAATATACAGTTCGACAGGCTACAGTAAGAATAAATTTAAACCGGTCATTTACTTGTTTTCCGAGAGTGAATCCAAGAGGACGTTTTTCCAGCCACCGTGTTCCGGGTCAAATCAAAGGTAATCTATAGAAACACATCTATGCATATATTGTCACCAATTTATATATATGAATAAACATTTATACAAAGTTGAATTCTAATACAAACTCTTGTTCATTTCTTTTCATTGGAATTAATTCGGCAACAACCTGGTCCAACCGTTGTGCCGGATTAACACACAGCGCTACTATTCTTGGCATATGTGTGAGGAGGATTACGTTTTTTAGTCGTTTCAATTTAAACTAAAAATGTTTACTTTACAGACTGCTTTTGCTTTTACACGCTATTTTTGAATTGGCCAACGCAAAATATAAACCTATAATAGGGTAGAACAGTCCATTTTTTATTTAATAAACAAAAAAACAGAGCGCACATTCGTTTACACATGTATGTATTTACTATGTACTCAGTTTGGGCTACTTATTTTTTTACTAATATTTATTTATTTTACTAAAATTTAATGGGCTATGAAACTGCATACTTCGACTTTTTCTATAAATTCTGAACACAATACAAAAATACGAGATATAATGATGGATCGAGTGGAGCACCGACGCCCTTACTATCGGAATATCTCCGTTATTCTTCCACCTAGACTTCTGACAATTTGCAAATAATTTCATTTTGAATTACAGAATAAGCATACAAATTGTCAGAAGTTTACCTAGTGAACATTTTTTACCAAATTTTTTGCAGTATAAGCGCCTTCTGACGACTCTTTAACTTCCGTCTAGACTTCTGACATTTTTTCCCGTACTTTCTTATGTTGTCCTCGATTATATTGGAAATTTTCAGAACTTTACTTCATCACTTATTTATAGAAAAAAAAAGACCGTTTAACCCACCACCCTCACTTTATACTTTCAGTGAGAGTTCTGACGGCCTGCCTCGCGCTAAATCGGTAACAACCGAACCTGTAAATGTTAAAATTTCTGTCAATGTTATTGTGGCTTGTTAACATTTTATTTTTAATATTTTATTGACAACAACCACCACGCTGTCGAGTTTAAATAGCGGCAAATCAGCTGCACTTGATAGTAGTGGGTTGAATAAGGAAAATGAATTAGCAACAAGAGTTTACGGGATGTACATAGCTCAGTGGTTAACGTTAACATCGAATTCGCAGGTTCGATCCCTGCTGAAGTCTAGAAAAAAGAAGTCTGATGAGGAGATGTGGTGATCTCCGAAATAGTGCTATAACTTCTACCGCTTAGACTTTGTTGCTTTTTCAATTTTTCCTAATAAACAATCGTGGTACAAAGCTCAATGAAAATATTAAAAATAAAATATTAACAAGCCACAATAACATTGACAAATACAAAAGTATACAAAAAAGCAAATAAGCAAATGGATGTATAGAATTGACAACAACAACCACGCTGTCGAGTTTAAATAGCGGCAAATCAGCTGCACTTGATAGTAGTTGGTTGAATAAGGAAAATGAATTAGCAACAAGAGTGATGTACATAGCTCAGTGGTTAACGCTTCTGACTTTGAACATCGAATTCGCAGGTTCGATCCCTGCTGAAGTCTAGAAAAAAGAAGTCTGATGAGAAGATGTGGTGATCTCCGAAATAGTGATATAACTTCCGCCGCTTAGACTTTGTTGTTTTTTAAATTTTTCCTAATAAACAATCGTGGTACAAAGCTCAATA
>NW_016161657.1:0-23877 GCF_001687245.7 Rhagoletis zephyria
TGGGACTTAAGCACCTCGATAAGCAAGTGGCAGGCAGTCTTTGTTCTACTCCCCACACCATAATGCGAATTGTGAGTTGGAGTTGCAATGTCTTCGATAGCAGAAAATGCCATAAAATACTTAGACGTTATGCTTTTTCTACAATATTTTATGAGTGCTCGCGCCATGAGATCGCCCGGCCAGCAAAGTGTGCAGAAGTACGAGTGTGCGTGTACGTAATTTTGACTAGCAGGGCAGTTCCAGCTAAGATAGTAAAGAGTCTTTCGTAAGACCAATGAAAAGTAGATGGCAAAATAAGATCTTGTGATTCTAGCACAAAAGTAACCACCCGTGATAAAAATTTGATTTGAGAGAAAGCACTTGCGTGTCCTTTAATAGTGTCGCTCGAACAGTCGCAAAGCACGGGCGTGATACTCGAGATCTAGTCCTGGGGCAGCGGAATTAGTTTTAATCTAAATTGTTTTTTTTTAATTTATTTTTTTTTTTTAATTCAATTTAATTTTTAGAAACTTATTTTATGAATTTTTTTCATTTATTTATATTTTCTTTTTTTTTTAATTCTCTTTTAATGTTAAGACGTTATTGTTTTAAAAAAAGGAATATTTTTTTAATTTAATTTAATTTTTATAAACTTGCTTTATTTTTTCATTTCTAAATTTCGTTTAAAATTTAGATTTTATTAAAAAAAATATATTTTTTTTAAACTCCGTTTAATTTTAAGGAATCAATTTTATTTAGTTTTTAAAATTTTTTGTTAATTTCGTTTTCTTTTGATTTTGAGATTTTGTAGCAGATTTATTATATGATTGCATTATTTTCTACATTTCTATTAATCACTGTGTAAACATCTTGTTATTGTATAAAGCATTTTATGTAAGTTTAATCTGGCAATGATTTTATGTAAGTTTAGTCTGGCAATGCTTTCATATCTTTGACAGTTCGATATTGCAACGTATGTTTGTCCTTGTCTTGCATATTGCCAAAATTGCCAAAGCGTTGTAAGAAAATGCTATAAAAGCCGACACTTTGCTTAGGATCGTTCATTTGTGTTCTGGCGATCAGGAGTAAACAGACTTGCAGTGTGGAGTGCGCAAAGAACGTGGCGAGCGATAGTTCGCCGTTCTAAAGGCTCCGTTATGCATACTTGGCATGGCTTGAGAGCTGTCACATAAGAAATCTGTTAAATGAGCCTCGCGTGTAATCGGTTATCGAACGCACAGCACTACATACGTAGAAGTCTGTTGGTTTTTGATTTCTACGTAAAAATGGTATAGCAGTGCATGCAATGCCAAGTATGCATAACAGAGCCTTAAGTGTTCACCACATAAGCATATATTTAAGCAAGATGGTTGCCATGTTAGATGAACAGCGATGGCTGGTCTCTACATTGCACTACTTCCTTTGTAGAAAATCAGTGAAATTGTGAACCCACGTTAAACTACCTTAAAATAAATTACCCTTAAACACAACAAAACTTGTTTTGTTACAATTTTATTTTTTTAGAAAGAACATTAGTTTCATTAATTTTTAGATCATCGTTTTTTCTCTTTTTTTTTTGTTTATATTTAATTTTTGGATTTTGTTTTAAATTTTATTCAAATCTTAAGTTTTATTTTTTGAATTTCGTGTTTTATTTTTAGATTTTATAGATTTAAGCATAAACAAAAATTTTTATTTTTATTTAATTTAATTTTTAAAAATATTTTTATTAATTTTTGCTTTATTTTCTTTGTTTGTTTTGTCAGATCTTTCAATTTGTCTTTCGAAAGACAGTAAAGGACTTTCAAGATAGTCGCCAGAATTGACAATTGTCTTTCAAAGGGCTATGGTGCGTTGAAAGACAGTTTCCAGAATTGCCCTGTGAATCTTCGTCTGTGGTTGGCTGACTGCCGTGCTGACATTGGCACGCGCGCCATTTTGGACAAATTTTAAAATTGTCTCTCCAGCGACTCGACGCTCTGCGGTAAGTTTGTCGGCGACATGCCACTAGCCATCAGTATGCGTCACGCTAATGGAGATGGGTGCAATAATATATGTAAGTACACAGTAAAAATTGAAGAGTGGTAGTAAGCATTCCAATGCGGTTAAACATAAATTAAGTGCCAACAGCGGCGACCACAGTCGAAAGTATTAGAATTAAATGAATATCAGCATATGAATGTATGTATGTATGAAAGTGTGTGTTTGCGTGTGGGTCAGCGCAATGTTCAGTTTTGAAAAGTCTCAAGGACGTGCAGGCATATTTTATGCAGCAAAAATCTCTTCAAGTACTTACTCGCTTTTATTTGCTTCTTTTGTGGTTTGACAGTTTCCGCATTTTTATTTCGATTCGCTTTTTACTCCAACTTTTTAATATTCGTTTGCTTTTTTTAAGTTTATTTTTGCTTTTCTAAATTTTGCAACCTTTAATGCAATGTTCAATTGGCATCGCTTGAAAGCGTACAGTTAGAGGCACTGAGCCGTGGCGAGTGCGCGCAGCACTTCAAAGGTCACCACCATCGGACGAATTGACTTGACCATAGTGGAAGTAAATACTTGGCAGAGTGAGGAAGTGGAAAATAATTATGAAATCAAAAGAACATGAAAACGAAAGGATCAGAAATAAAAGATTACATGCCAGAACGAAATAAAGTGCAGAGGAAGATCCTTTGATAAACCGCAAGGACACTGGCCGCAAGCAATGAGACCTTGTTTTGTGGTTTCGCTATTTGTTATTTTCATTTTTAAAATGTTTACAAGTTTTTACTTCATCGTTTTATTTTTTTACATTTTGATTTGGGCAGCAAAAAATGCGAACATTTGAGGATTTATTTACTTTTACATACTTAAATGGATTGCAGTAGTAATGCAATTCAAAATTTAGTTTTTCCTTATAGTAAGTTCTTCGTTTCCGTTTATTTTATAACATTAAGCATTTGTTCATCACTTTCCGATAGGACTGATAGTTTTTGACAAACTTTAACAGAAGAAAAGTTTAAAAAATAACAGGTTCTGTGCCAAATTTTTGCTTTTTTGCTAAAGCCTGTTCTGTTCCAAAAAAAAACAAAATCAAGTTACTAATGAAGGAAGGCGAGGGATAAATAAGGCAGTAATGGGTGGTCAAATGAAAATACGCAAAGATTTTTTATAAGAAAAATGACCAGAAAAGTGAGTTACTTATACGCCACGTACCCCTGAGTAACACTCAGGGAATACACCTGAAAAGGCAATATATTCTTCGGAATTTGTCCTTGGGATGACCTTTGCATGACCTCTAGATGATCTTGAGGAATCAAGGGACCCCCATATTTGGTTTCAGCGACAACAAATGACCTCGAAGCTAATATTATGGAGGTTGACGGACCTCAGATTCGGATTCAGCGAATCGAAAAACTTAACCTTCAACTGACCACGAACCTGACGTGATGGAGGCTAAAAAAATATATATTTCGACGAATTGATAATCTCCCACTTTTCTGAATTCGGTTAACAAGTGGCAGCCCATTCGAAACGTTTCTACATCAAAGAGTTTTTAAAAAATTATTTCAACACTCAGTTAAAAATGTTTTCTTCACTTCATCAAAGCTTTCTCAAACACCTTTCGCTATTAAAATTTTTTCTTAAGTCAAAGATTTCTTCAATACCTTTCCTTTTATACCAAAATTATAGTACATATTTTATTTATCTGATCAATTTAAATGAACTAAAATTTCCAAGAAAATGGCAGCCGCCTTCAAAAATATTTGAAAATTACGGTCTGATTATGGCAACTAAACGTAACTTAAAGGCTCTCACTTAAGAATTCTTTTAAATGGATCTTGCTTATAATTGAACAGCCGAAACTTAACTTAACTTAA
Source organism: Rhagoletis zephyria (assembly GCF_001687245.7). Classification (NCBI taxonomy): domain Eukaryota; kingdom Metazoa; phylum Arthropoda; class Insecta; order Diptera; family Tephritidae; genus Rhagoletis; species Rhagoletis zephyria. The sequence goes on from NW_016161657.1 coordinate 3,837, forward strand.
TACCACGAACTAAGTTCCGTTAAGATCAGTTAAGTTGCCATAATCAGGCGTTAAAGCTTTTTTAAACCTATTCATTTTGCCACCCATATTGTAATACTCCTTTTACATTATCAACTTAATTGAATTGTATTTTTCCAACATATGGTAACGCTATTTGGAATTATTTTCCTTATTAAGCTTTCTTAAGCAACTTTAAAATTTCACCGGTATTCTAATATTTCATACATATTATCAATTAATTTGAATTTTAATTTCCAAATAGGTGGCAACCTTGTCAAAAAATATTTTTAAAACTAAGCATTTTATTTAGTACCCATCTGGTAATACATATTTAATTTATTTTTTAAATTTTTTTCTTAACTTTTTAGATTGGTGACAGCGCTGCTGAGTATGTATATAGATATGTATGTATGTATACGTGTGACTGCATTTATGTCATTAAATTACGTTTTTAGATTTTTGGAGAAGAGTTTGTCTTTCCATAAATTTTTCCTTTCCCATATTTTGCTTTCCAATTTCTATCTCGCTCAGGCGCTTCACACATCTAAATTTCAATTTCCACGCAGATCCATCAACGGAATCCTTCACGCATGTCCTTCATTAGACATCAGCAGCAATTAGCAATATCATAAACAGCATCATCTTTTTCAGCATTATTAATATCATTTTAGGCAATCATTTTTTTTTGTTCGCTTATTTGTGCTGCTTGACACATCTCAGAAAGTATATTAAATTTCGTTTGCGCTGCTGCTGAGTCGCAGTTTAACGGCATTATTAAATGTGCTGGTGAGTAGATAGATGCAAGTGCGCAAATAAAATCCCCAAGGTCTCACCACCACCTACTTCACGGCACTTAAACTTGCAGGCACAAACAAATAATCGCAAGTAACAAAGCGATGTGAATGTAATTAACACCAGCACACACACACACACATGAACACATGAACACATAAATACAATCACAAAAGTACAAGCATACCGAATTGTTGACTGCTTCGAATAAGGATACTTGCGGCAGCAAACAAATATGAAACATGAAACAGATTTGCAGAGAAGAAACAAAAGCTTGTGTAAATGGCGAATTTAATGCTTCGGACAACACATAAAGCTGTGCATAGAAAAGCTTGCTTATTTCCACACAAACATACACAAATAGATACTAACGAACAGTGTTGCCGCGAATAATTTTTAGTGGTAGCCAAATTCGTTTAAAAAAAAATGGCTAAAAAGCGCTAAAAAACGTCGTTGTGGCTAAAAATGGTAGCTAAAATTTTTTACTTACATATACATATATAAGTATACACGCAAACAATTTCAATAAGTAATGGTATAGCACAACAATGAACTCTGGAAAAAAGCTAATATTTTATCCAACCAAAAACCTTTTCGTATAAAAGGGAAAATATACAACACCAGCTTGTTGTTGTTGATGATCAAGTGATTGTATCATCAGGATGGAAGCATATAAATTACCAGCATGCTGGTACAAAATTTTTTTTTATTTACAAATGAGGTCGGTCGAGGAAAGATCGAAATGTGTATATATCAGTCTTTCTTAGTTTAAAAATTTATCTCTTACATAAAGGCAAAAAAATAGATAAAATCAAGCATTTACAACTTTTTCATACCAAAAAAAGGACTTAGGGCAATTTTAAAATTATGTGACAAAAAAAAATGTAGTAGCTAAACCTAGCCACCAAAGGGCTAAAACAGCAACACTGCCACTCCAATATAGTAAATATGTATGTATTGTATTTGTTATTCTGCCAAATTTGCGTACATTTGCTTCTTATTTGTTCCAGCTTTGTTTCGCTTAGTTGCGTGTGTGTGCAGCGCTTGACCAGTGGTGTGGCACTTGTAATCAGCGACTACGAACATAGTGGCACACAGGTAAGAGCTGCAGCAATTAAATTCGATTTAACTACCCAGCAGTACGGGGGACCGACTAGAGGACTGAGGAATCGGTAGCTACCTGGTAAACTCTGTCAATTACCGACCGACTATTGGCAGTGTATTTCAGCGATTACTTTTACAAGGCAATGTCCTTGGCGGTAGTCAACATCGGCTCTCTCTGCACTACCCTCTGTCGTAATTTTTCGGTATTCTGTTTCCGACTGGTTCAACTCTGCACTACCATGTGCACAAACCACGGGTTAATAGAGAAGCTACTTACCTATGAGACGGTGCAGTAGCGGTTCAAAACTAGCGATTGACTCTAGCAGTACTGCAGGGTAAAGCATCACCATATTACACACACACGCACATCCCGCGTATCCAAAGAAGGCGGTCGAGCGTTGCTTTATAATCTGGCAAAACAAAATACCAACAAAACCATAAGTCAACAGTGTGTATGAGTGTGCAGTACGGAATTAACGGCAATGACACACTCCCTGTAGAAAAACATTCTCAATTTATAAAAAATAAGCAACTTGTAGTTAGCGTTTTTCAATAAAATATGTAACTTGTAGTTAGCTACAAAAAGCCAACCAGAAAATAGTTGAAAAATAATGCAGGACTAATGCCTTTTTTTAACAAGTTTCTATTTAAATATCCTCATACAAATTTTACTTTGAATACACTTTCTTTGTGTACTTCACAATCAATTTTTTGAATTGAGGAAAAATAAAAGGAAGTTCGAAATTTTATATCCAGCCCAATTCTGAATACTCCCGGGGAGTTTGTTCTCCGGGAATTTGTTTCTCCCGAGATAGAAATCCTCCAATAATTAACTCCCAGGCAGTAGCATTTTCCCCGAAAATTTGGGAGGAGGAAATTCGAACTTCGAAAATGCTGTTTGACACTTTTCCGACAGCTCAACTCCGCCATTTAAAGTAAAAAGACCTCAGGAAATTTTTATTCCTGATAGGAGGAAAGGAAAAAGAAATAAAACTGCCAGGGAGTTACTGCTCAGAATCGGCTTGATTATCATTTTGAAGTTATGTCTGACGGAGTTCGTATATGGGGACCACCTACAGCAGAATATGTAAACAAATATGAAATTTAATAAAAAAAAGTAAATAAATAAATAACTTAAAAAGAAAAAAAATATTTGGTTTTTTATTATTGATATTCTATGTCCAAAAGTAGTTAGTTACAAGTCAAGTTTACCTTTAGTTCCTTCCTAATCAACTTCAAGTTTAACTTATAGTTAGATACATTTCCCGCAGGGCTGCTACGCTGCCGTTTTTTGGGGGAAACAAAAGATTTTGCTGCACGGGTAATTAGATAATTACGCTGAAGTGTTGTTTGGATTGTTGAACACATTGTACACAATTAAAAGATAAACAATAGCATGGCCGGCCGGCCAGTCGCAGTAGCCGGGACAACACATAGGCGCGAAGCATGAATGAATGCATAAATTGCCTTTTGGTGGTTGTGTTTATTGTTATTGTTGTCAACGGACCAACAAGCCATGAAACTGTGGAGATAGAAATTGTGTGCTAATTTTAATGCACATTCAAAGAGTGCTAACGGAGCGCAAAATTTTTATAAAATTTACAATTTAATTTCATATTTTAGCTATTTGCGACCATTGACAGCATTTAAATTTGTATGCGCTCACATTTGAGTGCGACGCTGATGCCAAACTTTAGTGTGTTGGTCAATATGGCGACTTTGGGCGCGCTGCTGAACAAAGAAATCCAATTTTAATTTAATATACATACATACATACATATGAAGGTAATTAGGTTAGTTTGTTTGTGTGAACACCGAACACAAAAAATGGAAATGCCACAAAGACTCATCTCGCTACAACCTTAAGAAATGAACACATTTGGAAAAAGAAATATGCGAAATGAGGTTTATGAAGATCTACATCTTTGCGGATATATTTTTGAATCAATGTGAATTAGTTTTTTGAATTTCTAACGAACCTATTGGTATTTCCGTTTCTAACAAAAAATGTCGCTTTTTCATCGCCCCTTTCTTTTTTATTGTTCGATTCTAAATTAAGGGCAAACGCTGAGGAAATTTTGTGTTCGCTTCTTACAATATTAAACTCTTGTAAGATGTAATAAATAAGGGAGTTTGCTGCCCTGAAAATCAAGTGGTTGCTTAAGACCTTTAATATTCCAAATGTTCACACTAAATCTTATGTTCACTTAAATGAAATTCGACTTTACAAACAGTTGGTAACCCTGCTCAAAATATTTTTAAAGTAAAACCTTTTTCCTCTAACACCCATATTGTGATACAAATTTAAATTATTTAATTCCCTTAAATTAAGTAAAATTTATGTTTTTAAACAGGTGGCAACCCTCCTACATGTAGTTAAGAAATACAGTTTTTTCAAGGCCATGTTGATTGATCCTCATGTCGTAGTAGTTACTTGAATCTATTGTGTACATTGAATGTAATTTTGTAAGGTGGTGGCAACACTGTTCAAAATAGTTTCCAACTAAAACCTTGTTAAACTTTTTTCATCTGACACCCATATTGAGGTATATATTTAAATTATGTAATTCCCTTAATTCAAATCAAATTAAGTTTTTGAAACTGGTGGCAACCCTCTACCGTTCATCAGCTTCGAACACGGCTTTTTCAAACAGCACTTCCGGTTTTTGAACAGTTTATAAACCTACCGACGTTTTGATCGAAATAAAATATTCCGTTGAATAGGACGGATCACATGATCGCGAAAAGGCGAAGAAAATTTTTATCGCACTAACGAAAATCCATGCATTTCAAGAAGGAAATCGACATGAAACGTATCTTCTCATAACTATTTGTACGTAGAACTAAGAAAAAAGCAAGACTGATCCCTAAAGAGTCATTATTTTCTGACTCTTAGATTTCACTGTATGCAAAAAAAAAAAAAACATTTTAGAAAACAATAAAATTGCGATGTATTTTTTAACGAATTTCGTCATTCCTCATTCCAGAACATATATCATTAATAATTATTACCTAAATTATAAATTTAAGTACTTAAGATATATTAGAAAAATTCTGCAATAACTAAATATTGCGCTTTTGCGGTCACCATGTCGTATACGTAACATATGTACATACCAAAATGGACGGGGTTCACACTTCATGTGTTTGATTTGTTTCAAATTTTTAGGGTTGATGGACAAACATAAATAATAAATAAATATGAAATTTTAGCTTGGTTAAAACATTTTTAAAAACTTTACAGAACAAAAACAATAACAAATCGATTTAATAGTTTTCCAAATATCTCGAGAACGAGGCGAGGAAAAAATTTAACAAAAACTTACACAAATCAAAATTTTCTATTAAAATAAATATTTTTTTAATTTTTTTTTCTTGAAAATTTTTTCGCATACAAATTTTTTGTTAAAAAAAAACTTAATTTTTGAAAATATGCCATGTCAAAAAAAAATTTATAAAAAATCACAATGGTAGCTCTGAGTATTGCACAATATTTAAGTATAGTATTGCGGGGTGCATTCTACAACAATTTGAGTTATAATTTTTTTTACACCGAAGTTGATTAATATGAGTACATTACAAATTTACAAATTTTTTAAATTTTTTTTTGAAATTTTTCAGTAATATAATAAAAAATATAATTCTTGAGCAAAGTCGAGCAGTCTATTCTGTATAAAAGTAGCATTTATTTTTATATGTGCCTATAATATGTAAAAGTAATAACGTGCAAATGAAAATGAAAGTTTTACTGGAATGCAGTCCATCGTTCGTTGCATTAAAGTCATCCGAAATCAACTCTTGCGTTGATCGCCCTGACATTGGCCTCCTTTTGCATGACACATTAATGCTATTACATATGTACGAGTTCGTATGTATGTATGTAATAAATTGTATTCACAGATCTATCTTCCTTGCCATTGCCAGTTGATGCACAACCACTGTCTGACATTAATCGTCACAGTTGCACAATTTATGTATTGCTGTTTATTGCAGATTTACTTGCCTGCCACTCATGAAAGCAGTGACCGTGGTTGTCATCGCTAAAATGCTGCTGTCGTTGTTGTTGTTGTTGTTGTTGTAACTACTACCCAGTTTGTTGCTTTCGCCTTTACTTTCGACGCCTGCGGGCAATGCAACGCCTCGTTGCGCCTTAAATTTAATTGCAACAAGATTTCACACACTTGCAGCGGATCATTGTGGTTTTCGCTTTCAGAAGATATATGTATGTATGTATGTATATTGTTACTTTCGTCATTGTTGCTGCTACTATACGGATTTACATACATACATATTTATATGTAGAAATCACTGGCATTTGCAATTTAATATTGTAGAAGTGAAATGCGAAATTGCTTTCGGCAATTTTATACCAGCTGATGAGGCAGCTAGTAATCGGGGTAGCTGATGTAATTCATTTTCAGTGATTTAAATATTGTAATTAATTTAAGAAAGCAAACGAAATGCGTTGGACGGCCATGTAAAGGAGCGCAAACTCGGAGTTGGATTTTTGGTGGGAGAGAGACTCCGTCGCCGAGTACCGTCCTTCACCACGATGGACGAGCGTCTAGCCACAATCCGCATCAAAGCGGAATTCTCTCCTCTGCGCCCATGCCCCGACGGAAGAGAAGGTTGAGGTATCCAAGGATGTCTTCTATGAGCGCTTGGAGCGCACGTACGAGCGCTGCCATTATATCGAAATCGAGCTTGGCGACTTCAATGCCAGGGTGGGCAAGGAAGGAATCTTTGGAACCGCCGTCAGAAAATTCAGCCTCCACGATGAAACGTCCGACAACGGATTGGGGCCCGAAGCCCAAAACAGGGTAGTATGCAGTACTAGGTTCAATCATAAAAAGATCCATCAAGCTACGTGACTGCCTAGCGGACTGTCATAGATCTCTAAACCAGATGATTGAGCAGTCTGCACTTCACTTGCCATGGAATCCGGGGCACCGGAACATACCAGGCAATGAAAAGGCGGACGAACTTGCAAGATAGGGCACATCTGCTCCACTTTCGCAGGCCTGAAAGAGATTAGGCATGCCACTCGTTACATGCAAGCTCATTCTAAGGGATCTGTCGCTTAAACTAGCAAGGGGCAGGTGGAATAGCCTCACCACTTGCAACAACTTGAAGCTTACTTGGCCAAAACGGTACAAAAAGCGGTCAAGGATCTCCTTATGTTGAGAACAGCCGCAGCTGTGGGTCTTCTGATAGCCCATGTTGCTACTGGAAGGCACGCGTAGAGGTTAGGGGTCCCCCATAATGACTTCTGCAGAAGCTGCAGAAATGAAGAAGAGCCAGAAACCCTGCGACATCTGTTATGCGATTGCCCCGCACTTTATAGAAGAAGACAAAAGTTTGTGGGTTTCGGATTCTTTGTGGACCTAATCGACATAGCCAAAGTAGGCATACGGCAACTTCAGGGTTTCGCGATATTCACACGAACGTTTGAGTAGGAGGGTTCTTACTATCCACCTCTTCGCATGCACCTCCAGTCCAAGGACTCTGACAGTCTATAGTACCTGACGACGCTCACTTATTGGACCTTCGACTCGCCGAGTCAGAGGATGAGGAGGACACCACTTGACGGCACCTCTGGGGAGTCGAGCATTACTGCTACAAAAACCACAATAGTTGGCCTGGCCTTTGAATATATTACATATACTTCCACCGGAAATTTTAGCCCACATTAATTCCTGCGGCACTAAAATTTCAATTAAAATTGCCCGACGAATACAATTGACGCTATACGCTGCAGCGAAAATAGTTTTGAATACAATACCACACTCATATTTCGCCAATAAATCGACTTTTTCTGTACTTAAAAAACTACTCTTGATTGCTTCCACACAAAGTGAACTCTAATTTCCTCTACGTTCAACCGCCGACGGCAAGCAATAGCAACTGATAAACCTTTCTATTAGTTTTGCTTTACATATGTATATATGTATATGTGCCAAAGGGTGTATGAGCTAGCCACTTCTACCTACTTGCGAATGCTAAGGCAAATTTCCAGCGCAAAAAGAAAGGCAAAACAATTGCAGGTGCGCGTCTCTATGATATGCACCGTGCGTGGCGCCGCAAAGCTGTGGGCCATCGCAATGGGCGCCATCAGCAGCAATAGTAGCAGTCATGACATGCAATAGTATGTAAAATACGATAAAGATGTCAGCGACAGAAAATACCTTGTTAACAATAAACAATTGGCCACAATGACATGACGTTTAACAAGCTCACTTTGTGTTTGTTCACCCATTTTATGTCAAAGCTGCTGCGCGCCGGCTATGTGTAGCGGTCCGGTGAGAGCTGTGCGCACCTCTGCCACGCACTCAAATCCATTTCTGCCCACATTCACACGGCACGAGGCTACACTATTTAATGCGTACATATGTTTTATGCCGATAGTCGTATTTAAAACGCCTTATTGCTGGCATTGCAACCTACTACAGCCTCACAGTGCTGCCAATAGTAACACTAACGCACACACACACATGTGTGGTGCTTTAAAATGAACTTAACTGATATGACAGCTTATGGCGGGCGCCGCGCCGTAAGTAACGGAATGTACGCATGCATGAAATTGTGTATATGTGCGTTCGTTTATGTGTTCGTGTTTGTGTGTGTGGGGTGGGATGGGTGTGCGTGCACGCAAGCATGAACAAACGGCGCAACATGACATGGTGCAATGCTGAGATTAGTAAAATGTTGCATAGATTGGACGCTCACAATTTAGCTACTGACACGACAGCTAACACACGCAAACCCTTTCACACGCTGTAGAGGTTCATGCCGATAGGCTTTACTGCGGCGGCGACGCACAGTGCCGTCTAAGTGGGCAAATATTCAAAAATTCGTTGTCTGCCATGTTAATGTATTTCGTATTTTTGTAAAGGTAATTTATCCACTATTATGAACTATATACAATGCGGTATGCGGTGCGCACTTCCTCTTTGCAGGGCCTGGGCTCAAGCCCTGGTCCTAACAACATCGCATAAAAATAGAAAAACGTTTTTTTTTTTAAACAGCGGGCGCCGTTCAGCAGGCAGTGGCCATCCTTCGCTACAAATTGGAGGAGCAGCGCACAGTGGTTCGGATAGCAGATCTAACTGGACGAAAGTCTAAATTTTTTTTGTTTTTAAAATAATTAATGGTACTTGGAATATATTCCTGACAATACATTCAAACAGAAATTGCATTTATTAAAGCATTAAACATATGGAAACAAAAAAAAAAGTAAGTCAACGCCGCCTATTTGAGAACTCTATTTTAAAAGCTGAAATTTAACTTAAAAGATTGCTAATTGCACTCACAAATATTTACATAATTGCAAATTGACTTTATAAACAAAAAATTACACTTATTCCGCTATAGATTCAGAGGTCATAACGCAATTTATGTCCACATTGGTATAAGCAAATTTAGTCTGAAAAATCGTCGTTTTGATTAATTAACAAAAATAAATTAACGAATAGGAAAAGTAAAGGCCGCCGAAGGCCGTTATAAAACCACTTGCATATTATTCTTAACACCTTCGCAAATGCAGAGGGTAAGTTCGATAACCAAATCTAACCAATTGGCTAAGATATTTACATTTTAGTGACGGTATGTCAAATCTCAACAAAAAAAACAAAAAAAAAAAAATATAAAAAAAATTAAGCACAATTAACAAACATTGACGTTGAAGACGAAAGTCTAGAATAATACATATTCTAGTGCTTATCATAACTATACGACACCCACATAATGACAAGTTTTGACAACTTATTTTATTACTATTTAATCTTAATTATTTTTTCATAAAAATGTACTATGCTCTTTAACAAAACACATATCAATCCAAGTTTCAAACTTTGTGCAATATTTGAAAAAAAAACCTTCGCAGTTTTGTAGCCCATTAAATTTTAGTAAAATAAAGTGCAAGTTTGAAGTACCTAGGGCTTTTCGTTGATTCTTGGCATTTTTTTTTTTTGGTTGACGATGTCAGTCATTTTCTGCCATACGATGTATTTTCGATGATTTTTTTTATATGGAGAATATGAGCAACATCTAAGAAACCTAATCAAAGGCATCGACATTTTTTCGAAAGTTTATTGAGTTTTTTTTTCAAATATTGCACATTTCTGACAAAGAACAAACGACATTTTTATGAAAAAAGTAATTAAGATTAAATAATAATAAAATAAATAGTCAAAACTTGTCGATATGTGGGTGTCGCATAGTTATGATACGGACTGTTTTTATTAAAGCATTAGCTGTTCTATAAAATTATTTTAAAATGTATTTGTTATTGGGAACTGAAAATAAAAATAAAAATATAAAGCGAAATATTTTTAACAAATTTGTAATCGTTTTAAGTACAAACAAAAAATTTTCATATGTTAAGATTTTTTAAATATTTCGCTTGCCATGTTGGCGTTTTGAATTTTTGGTAAATGACTTTAGATTCGTAATCAGCAACCCAGAAACCCCCCAGATACCCAGTTTCATAGAAATCTACCGATTTTTTTTAATTTTCGTCCGCCATATTGGATCCGCCATTTTGAATTTTTGGTAAATGACTTTAGATATGTAATCAGCGACCCAGAAAACCCCCGGATACCCAGTTTCATAGAAATCTAACGATTTTTTTAAATTTTCGTCCGCCATATTGGATCCGCCATTTTGAATTTTTGGTAAATGACTTTAGATATGTAATCAGCGACCCAAAAATCACCTAGGTAAGAAGTGGTGTAAAGATCCATCAACGAGTATTTGTTTAAATAGTTTCGTCCAGCTAGATTTGCGATCCGAACCACTGTGCAGCGCGGCCAAACACTAACATTATGCATAAGCGCCAATCTATTATTATTATTAAAAATTAATGTGCACACGAAACTCGGCTAGGTATAGTAAAACCGCGCTTTTAAAATAAAACTAAAAGCATTGGTGAACAAGGGCGAAAAATTATTAAAGTTTTCCTTTTGACTTTATTAGTTTAGGATGAAAAAAAATCATTTAAAAGGACATTTTCAATACCTATTCGCCCTTTTGCACCAAAAAATTTAATGTTTTTCAATTTTGCAAAAGTTTCTCTTTATTGGATATCCATACTGTTATTCTACATTGTACTAAATTTTTTAAATAATTTTTTTGGGAGGAAAAACTAAAAACGCAGTTTTATAGCCTATTTCCACAAAAAGCTTAACTGCAGTTAAAAGCTCAGAGAAGTTCAAATAAATCCAACCTGGGGTCATTTTTTTTCTAAATTTTTGCTTTTTTCCTTTCGTTTGCTTCTAATTAATAGGTGGAATTACCCCCTTCGAATTGTAATCTCCGTTTTTCAAACAGCATAAACTGCAGTTAAGGCTTGGTGGAAATCAACTATTACTATATTTGACCCCTAGTACCGTTAGTATATTGCTGCGTGTGTTTTGATTTTTTTTCCGCAAGTAACTAAACATTTTGATAGAAAATGTGCTTAGTCCACATTTAAAGAACACAAAATCATGAAGAGAAAAGGTGGTAAGTCCCAAAAGAGCCTATAAGCTATAAGCTAGGTGTTAAGTCTTTGAAGTAATTTAAGTCTCGAAAACAGGAGTGATCAACTTTTTTTCGAGCAGCTTAACCCCCCAACTCCCACCAGCACGGGAAGAATTAGTATACATATGTATATTTTTTAACAAAAAAGGTTAAGAAGAAAAACTCGGCTTGGGTTTAACAACCACCATTTTTCCGTAGTACGCCAGCGGAGCGAGAGAAGTAAAAAAAACGGCGGCGGCGGTGGCGTGGCTCGGCGGTGTAAACGTCTAATACACCGACTAGGAATGTTAATCCCTTTTTTAAGGTCCCAAAAATCCCGGGATATTAGGCAAATAATCCCGGAATTTTCGAAATTTGTAATTTGCACTGATTGCCATCAGTCGAAACTCCTTTTCTTGATCAGAATTGGCTATATTTCTTTTTTATTTAATAATTGATATTTTTTATAAATATCTAGTTCATTATACATATAACACAGCGCGATAGTAAATTTTAAACACAAATATCAATATATTCGCGAAACCATGGGCCAAATATAATAAAATTGCGTTTTTAGTTTTTCAATCTGAGGTCAGTAATTCAAAAATGATTTAAAAGATTCAGAGAAATTTGCTTATAGAATGAGTGTGGGTATCAAATTACATATGAAATTCTGTAGAATTTCAATCGATTCAAGTTTTAGGTGCAGAAGGACTGGTAATTATTGAAAATGTCATTTCAAAATTTTATCCTTGAAATTTCGCAATAATTTTAATTTTTTTTTTTTTGTAAAATTATATTTTAAGGACTTATATAACCTCGATAACATCCTCCAATTTCGTCCTTCTAATATTATCAGCCTAAAAAATTAACTGTTCGTCTTTGTGAATCCAAAAAATCTAATTTTTTTTATCCTAAAAAATTTCCTCTTGCATTTAGTACCCATTCTTTTATTCTATATTGCGATTGAATTTTTTTAATAATTTTTGTAATTAATCATATCCTAGAAAATCAAGAAATAAATCCTGACGTCGGAGAAAAAAATTAAAAACGTCACTTTAAATAAAACGTAGCTTTCAAACCCATTTATTTATTATTTATTTTATGGTAGGAGAGCTTCTCAAACAATATAGAAGCATTTTTTTCAATTTAAGTTGTAGAAAAGAAATGAATATCGAAATCTCGGAACTAATCCTGGGAGCCCGGAATTGTGATAAAGACATACCGAAAATCCCGGCATCGGAAAAAGCTGAAAAATTAACATCCCTAACACCTAGCATGGCGGCGGCCGCGATGCTATTTCCGTTGCTTTGCGCGTAGAAAATCCAAATCATGTCAGCAACAGCATAAACTGCTTTTATGCAAATGGAAAATTGCGGTCACTTTCTTTGAGTAGTTTTTTTTTAGTTCTTTTCTCGTTTGCTCTGATACCTTCGTTGCCACCAACAACTATGCAAGTCTTCGTATGTATCTATGTATGTACATATTTTGTGGTCACTCATTTCAGACTAGTCACCGCCAGCCAAATGAATACTATGCGGTGAAAAACATACGAAAAAATGCGAAAAATGAAAATGCTCAACTTTATGTAAAAAATATGCGCTTTAGTACATTAAAAAAAAAAAAAACAGAAAATAAAATTCAACACAGCTGCCAAAAACTCTGGTAGCTTTTTTCACTGATATTCCTTTTGTTTTTATTTTTTTTTTTTCTATTTTGCTATCTCTTTGTTTCTCATAAATGCAATCAAAACACGCGCAGGCAAATGTAATATTTTGAAATATTGAACATGAAAACCATAATCTGCTCTAATAAACCGTTTAAGCCAGTTTATTCAGAATGCATGCTGTGCAACTTACGTGAATTTATATATGTACGATTATGTCTGTCCATTTAAAATAGCATGTCAGCGTTTTTCTGCAGCTGCATTTGAAATTTCCAACAAATGCCCACAAAGCAGCTAAATTAAATATATATATGTATGCATGTAATAAATTGCCTTTTTTTGTAACTAGTGCACATGTCCAAACACGCATACACTCTGTTATAACGATATTGTGGTTGTGAACTAAAAGTAAATGAGAATTATAAAAGTACATTCATTCATTAAAAAGTGCCATTTAAAGTGGATTTCAATTTACATTTTCCTGTCGTCATGAGTGAATTTACACAAAAGCCTCTAACAAAGCTATCGTTTGATATGCGCAGGTTTTTTTGTGTGCTGGTATGTATGTTGTAGCCCAAGTAAGCCCCCTACCTCGTCTGTACTTAAAATACTGGGAAAGGCCTGCTGGGGAATAGAAGGTTATTTCTAGCCTCCCCCTCTAACTGATTGGAACTATTATATCGGCCGCCACTGCCTATTTATAATTGTAAAGAAAGCTTGCTGAAGCACTCAGCTGCTGACCAGTACAATCAGCATTAAAAGTGGCGATCTTCGGCGTCATTTGGAGGCTCCCAAGCCATTCCTAGATGATACCCGTATCAAGCTTACACACGTCACTCTACTAAAATTATGCTCCTATAAGCCCTACAAGGTCAGAATGCCCGAAAATGACTGCTATCAAGCCATAATATCTATGACTAGCATTACTTCGTACTGCCCAAAATAATTTTTTTATTTTTTATTGAAATATTTTTATCTCACAAATTCACCAACAATTCACTTTCACGATTTCCAGTGGCACATTTATCTGCCAATGTTAAGGTTTGGCGGTCGCCAGAAGGCATATTTGCATTGCCGTCTTAAATAACCAAATGAAAGTGTTATATCAGTACGGTGACCATAAATATGGGATTCAAAATGAAGGACAATTTTTCAAAAATATGCCTACATATATTTACTTAGTATAAAAATATCAAAAGAGTATTTATGATTCTAAATTCTTAATACATTTTAAACTTTAACAATGAATCACGTTTTCTTCATTGATATTAATCTTTTTTTACATGAATATTTATAAAAGTATAGTAAAACATATTATAATTACAATAGCTTACACGAAAAGTGAAAATCTTTAAAAGATTATTTTATAGGCAAATTTTGAGTCGTTCAAAACGAAAATAATACCCTTCTTTTTTTTGTTTTTTTGGTTCTTTTCGCAGTTATTTGTCAAAAATCGACGTCATGAATCGACGTAAACGACTAGTTACAAAGNTTTTTATATAATGAAAAAAATAATCAAATGAAACTGCGTATTTGATGGAAAATCTCACTTTTTTCGCCTGTAGCACTAATAATTTTCATTGAAGTCGGTACAAGTTATATATTTTGGTAGAGGCACATCAATACCCTTCGAGCTGTAGGTCGCTAACATTAATTTGGACATTTTTTCATGAGATTTTGAAGAAAAGCTACGAAAAGTACCAAAAAATACTTTTTTGAAAAAATCCATCCATTGTCCGATAATTTTAAAATAACGAATAAAATGCGGGACAAATGCAGGACACTTGGAAAAAATCAGTACATTTTCAGGTTTTTCAGGTTTGAAAAACTACGCAGGACCGACCTTTGAAAAAGAGTACGGTCCTGCAAAAAACAGAACGGATGGTCACCGTAAATATATATCAGTGAAGAAGTTTTTCATATTCTCCAATTATATGGCGTTTTCATAGACCGGTTAATCGCACTACGAAATTCGTTTGAAGAACGTAACCCTCTTCACTCCCCGGTGGGCGCTTGTTCCGATTCGGTGGTCACTCAAAACTATTTATTTTTGTATATATATTGACAATCGCAGTACGCGTTCGTATGTATATAATATAAAACAAAATCTAAGGCAGGTAGGACTTTGGCCACCAAATCTTGCCCTAAAAATAATTCAGCTCGCTTCCTTGTCCCTCTTTAAATATCTATTTGAACTCATAAAGTCGTGTAGAATTTCCGAGATATGTGTATTTAAATTTAAAGCAATTTAGAGCAATGACCAAAAATATATCAAAAAAAAACTGGCTTCAACCAGGTTGCCTTATTATATGGGCAAATCTCCGGAACCGTGCGATTCAACGCTAAAAAAACGTAATTTTTTAAATTGAACGCACAAAAATAAATTATACATCAAATTGTTTGAAATCTATTGAGGAAACGTTAACTCCTTGTGCGATTAATTTATCTCAAATGCTTAAAGAATTATATATAAAAAACTATAATTTTCGAAAACTCAAAGTTAGCGATATTTCTAGAGGGCATGGTTTTTTTCCGATTTCAAAAATTTTCGAGACGATATTTACGAAGTTCAAGCGCAATATGTATATCAAAGGGTAAGGATTGATGAAGTGGTTTTCGAGATACAAATATTTGACACAAGTAAGCGGACCACGCCCAGCGTCCAAAAAATTTGGCGAAAAACGAACTTTCGCTTAATGTCCATTCAAAATATCATTTTTGAGTAAATATTTAAAAAATCGCTTCATTTTATACACACATATAAATTCATGACCGTATTTTATACAAAAATTGTTACTATATTAAGAATATTATCTACCAATTATGCTTGATATCAACCCGTTATGTTTTAGTCTATCAGTGTGCCATCCAAAAAGGGGAAATTTATTTGAGCGAATTGAGTAAAAGGTTGTATCTACTGAATTTTAAAGTAAGTAAGTATGTATTTGTGCCGAGTTAATTGCTTACCCAACGCCAGCGTAGCCACCTAAATTTATATTGCCTTATCTTAATATAGAGCATATGCCATGAGATTCTAAATGAAGACCGAGGGATGATACCTCTGTGTGAGCAGCCTCTTATCGGAATAAAAACAAGGATATCGTAAAACAGTATGGATATTTTTAAAGAACTTAACAGCAAAAATGTTAATTGAATAAACAAAAATTTTCAAACTCTTAATGTATCATCCAGCTTCAAAGGATTTCATTAATAAGCAAACTTGCATCTGAGCTTACTGAAAATTGCCTAAGATCAAAACTTCAATGGCTAATTTAAATTTCTATTTGAATTACTTTACACGGAGAATAGCCAAGGATGGCGTGAAAAATTCCTTGAAATGCGCCTAAAACAATTATCGCAAAAAAAAAACGGTAGTTTAATCTATATATATATATACAGGCCTCATAATGATGAAATTAACTATGCTTTTAATTTTAAATTTTTTATAATCATCCAAAAAATATGTAGAGTGAATAATTGTGCACGTGTACAGACGCGCGCGTTTATAATAACCTCATTTGAAACGCCATCAAATAGGAATTTCAGCAGACGCAAACTATTAAGACTTATATGTATGTATTAGGGCAGGTCATTTTTTTTTTTTTTTTTTTGAATATGCGCCTACAGCATAAGATGATTCTAAGTGTAATTCTAAGCAAATTAGGCCAAGAAACCATGGGTCTAAAATCAATTTGAAGTTTGCTGAATTGCGAAAAAATATTTCGAAGAAAATGTGTGTGTGGTGTAGGTTTTAAGAAACATTAAGATTCATCATACCAAAAAATTATTTTTATCATTTTTTTACACAAAATTTAAACACCTTACGACACTAAACCAAAATGCTAAGTAAAAGAAACCTATTTTCACAATTTGGCGCAACTCCAAATTGGTTATAGACCCATGGTTTCTTCGGCAGATTTTCTTCTTAGAATTGGAGGTAGAATCCTTTTTTGTGCGTTACGCGCATAGTCGACAAAATTTCTCTTACAAATTGACCCGCCCTAATATTTATGTACAATGTATTCGCATCATCCACAATATGTACGGAAAGCAACGAAGCGTCAGCTTTAGAATACTCAAACGGCTACCAACCTCAGTACAACCTCAGCGCAAAACGCGCTTTCAACTCCATGCATCCATCCATAGCTGTCCATTGTCGGCGTGCGCTGCGCTTCGCTGCTATTCCATTTAAATTGATTAATTAGTTAGCATCCATTGAGTGACGACGACAACGACATTATGTGGCCGATTTACAAATAACTGCGAACAGCTAGGCAATAGGTAGACCTAAAAGCCGATCGAAAGTTAGTCCTTTGGCCACTCAGCTGCCTACATACATATATTTGGAAACAAAACAGTGACAAACACAAACAAAAAACAACAACAAAAGATTTGTAGAAATGGCAACTGTTGTGAAAGTTGGAGGCAAGATGGCTCTTAATTAGAATATCTATAGAATATCTCAATAAAGCGACAGTCCTTACAATCGCAGTAGTACTAAGACAATTATTATTGACATTTCGTAAAATATTTGTTACATACATATATGTATACATAAATATGTCTGTATGTAGTTCGCCAGCGGTTGTGGTGGCTGTTTTGTGTATTTTGGCTTTGATTGATGAGAATACGTTGAAAGCAGTGGTACTTGGAATTTATAGTATTTCAAAGTCCAACTCGTCATCTGCATTATTTAGTCAACAGAAATTTAGAGCGAAGTTTGATATTTTTCTGCATTCTATAGAATATGAAATTTCGCATTCTTTCGCAAATTTCCTCCATTCGGGCTACTGTTTGACAGAGCGTACGAGTAATAAAATAGCGAATTATGCTTCTACCTTTATAAAATGTTTTCCTCTTCAATTTTATTTTAAACTCATAAAATAAATCACTTATCGCAAACATCAACAAATCTTAACGTCTATCCTATAGAAATCGACATAGAAGCTTACAATGCATAAATCAATTTACGTCAATACATTTCCCCAAAATTTCGCACACCATTTTTTTCTGCAGCTACATTTTTTACGAGCCTTTCCTTACAAATTGCTTGGAAATAACGGCAATGACTTTCCTTCTCAACTTACTCATCTACGTCATTTTCGTTAGTTTGCCTGTCATTTACATATATATATGTATCTATAAGTTGTGACAGTTACGTCAGTATATCGATCAAGAAGCAAATACTTAAGAGGACATCTACAAAATTTTTCCACAATTCACAGCTGCAACCGGAGTAGCATACTCATCGTTTGCCACTTACCGCGAATGCCACAAAAGCCAGCTCAAGCATCATAACGAACTAGATATAATAAATGTGACAGTTTGTCTATGTAAATATATGTATAAACACATAGATACATACATACATACATACACAAGTAAAGATGAATGAATGCCAACACAAATTGGCTAACGGTTTTGCCTTGACAAATGAACAGCTGAGTGAATGTCATGGCCATGCCAATAGAGAAAAAAAAGGTGAAATTGGCTGCTAACCGATAAGCTTTTGATGTATGGCAATTTGAATTCGTAATTTGTTGTTTCGCAACTGTTGTTGTGTTTATTGCTTTGTTATGTGTACATACTTGGTTGGCAATGTCAACATTTTTCAAAACGGGAAATATATGAAAGTTCATAGCGAAAAAAATAGACACTATTTGGTAGGCAGGAAGTTTTGTTTTGCCATTAGGAATAAAGGACGATAGCATTTTGGACAAATTGTTTTCCTGTTATGATGGAAATGATTGTGAAAAATTGATGATCAAATGTGAATAACTTAAAGTTACAACAAAATAAATGTTAATTTTTAAAGTAGAATACGTCTTACGTTTCGATGTAAATTATGTAGATGCTGGTGGTGGCACTGATTGGGGCTGCGCTTGTCGTGAGTGATTGACTTGAGCATAATGTGACGAATATATCCTTGGCTTTGGGTGGTGAAAGTTTGCTGGTTGTGGAGAATGGTGCCGTAGCCTATTGTAAGCTTTTGGCGTTCTGAACCTGCGATGTTGTTGTTTTTTCAAATTTTTTTGCTTCGCTGTCACTTGATTCCCATGGACGAAACACTGCGGGACGTAATCGCTTTGCCATTGGTTCCTCTGCCTCGTCGCTTGAGTAGCCTTCGACATCGATGGATTCCTCCTCCTTTTTATCGTCGCTATGTTCGAATTTATTGAAGCGAGCAGCGGTGAAGACGCCATCCACCAATTTGCTTTCCAACGTAAACTCCATTTTTTTTAAAGCCTTATCGAATTTCCCTAAGACTTATTTACCACGTTTTTTTCCGGATTGAATGATATGAATTGCAAAATAGTCTCAACTTTTATAGCCTGTAACTTTACTAGGATAGATTCGTGCAACAGGTAGGCGGCAGGCAGACGTTAGAACCTTAGATCTACCCATGCACTTGCGCCAGTTTAGTGCTTTTAGTACTCAATCATCAACCGCCAGGTACCTAACGTATAGAAGAATAACAGGTCTGTAGAAATTACGCTATTACTGCAAAACTTTCATCATTCTTCTCTACAAATGTGTCAGGTATAAGTTAAGAATCAAAAATATCCACTCTCTGGTTCCGAATAACTAGAAATAAAATCCGCGCATTTAAGTTGCAGGTAGACGATATTGCATTTCCTAGTGTTACAAAGATTTTGGACGCCAGTCGTTCGATTGTATTCGCGCTTCAGTAGATGCGACATTATGTGTTCGGGGGAAAAGTTTTGACAAACCGATGCTTATCCAAACTTGTTTACATGCAATATACACATTTTTATTTAATAACTATTTTAGAAATCGAAATAAAGGACGCACATCTCAAATTACCGTGGAAGACTAGCACGTTTCACTATTCGCGTCGAAGACTAGCACATTTCATTATTCGCGTCGAAAAGTAGCACATTTCAGATTTTTGCGTGGAAGACTAGCACATTTCGTTATTTGCGTGGAAGACTAGCACATTTCAGATTTTTGCGTGGAAGA
>NW_016161657.1:24692-49479 GCF_001687245.7 Rhagoletis zephyria
CTAGCACATTTCAGATTTTCGCTTGGAAGAGTAGCATATTTCAGATTGTTAAGCCGCGAAAACTGCACGTCTCCGGTTTAAAGTAAATCAGAAAAGCATAATATATATTGAAAATTCAAACGTTTATTCTATATTTCTTTAATTGTATTATGAAAATCATGAAATTCAGACGGTATATACCGTTTACTAATCATTTGTTGAATATCATCCACTTTTCTTTTTTTTAAGGTATTTTTCCCTTGTAAGCTTTAGGCAATTCACAGTGTTTCATGGTTGACCATTGAACATTTTTTTTCATTAGGTTCAACTTCTCCTCGCTTTGCATAAAGTCGTATTTTACTGCCATGTCTACTTGATTTTTGCTATTTTTTATTGTAATTTTCCGTACATGTGATATCTTAATTTTTTGCCAATGAAAATATTCCACGCAAATAACGAAATGTGCTACTCTTCCACGCAAAAATCTGAAATGTGCTACTTTTCGACGCGAATAATGAAATGTGCTAGTCTTCCACGCTAATAGTGAAATGTGCTAGTCTTCCACGCGAATAGTGAAATGTGCTACTCTTCGTAGGGACCGACGATTTATACGTAAATAATTCCGAACTTTCACTATAGATTATTTCGTTACTCTAGTGTCTAAAAACAATGCTGCCTTCGGCTATGCTGAAGGCTCCGTAACTTTCATGAAGATATAAAAATTTCACTGTATCCTCCGTTAGGCGCGTTTTTTCAACGAGATATAAAAAAATATACCTAGTTCGTATGAAAGTATGAAAGAGAACGGGCGATACCGCCAGCAAAAAAATTTCAAATATCAATTATTATATTGAAATTGAAAAGGCTACAAAACTGCGTTCTAAGAATTTCTAAAAAAATCGAATTAAAAAGTTTGACATATTGATTGCCATTTTTTGGAATTTTTCCGAATTTTGTAGAAAGTTTGCAGCCTTAATTTATACTGGTTTCGTTATAGAATGAATTATCTTTTGATTAAAAGTTACAGAAAATAATAATGGAATATAATGGAAGATATTTTGAACATCGTGTTGTTTTTTTCCGCAAAATTTTTCATTAAAAACAGCCTCAAGTTCAGTAAAATTGTTTAACTTAGGATAAGCACACTTAAAAGTTAAACATTCCAAAAATAGAATTATTAACAAAACCAATCAGCGGAATTGCTGGGCTTGATTTTAGTTGGCTTAACAAATGAAAAAAGTGGAAAAAGCAACAACAGTTTACGTGGCGAACTTAGCTCAGTGGGTAAGACTACTAGCTTTTTTTCTCGCAGACGAGATGTCTGCAGATTTCCCTGATTTTTCCGTATACGCCGCATTTATTGAGGCGCGAATACATCCGAACGGCATGTCGAACTCATTCAAAATCATCATACGTAGCGCCAGAAAATGCACTCTCATCTACATACCTGCATTTCCATTGTGCACCTTAAATAAGGCAGCTCTATTCCTATCCTGAAGCGGAGAATGGGTACTTTTGATTTTGAACCCATACCTTACCTCATACCTTGTAAGAGAAGAACGCCGAAAGTTTTGCAATATAGAAGGAACGACATTGTATACGTATTTAATAGCGTAATCATCACAGACCTGCTGTTCTTTGATGCGGTCGGTACCTGTTGGTAATAATGGTGTACGAAACGGGCAACTAGGTGATTAGGTCCCAAACAAAGTAAATCAACGCAAGCATACGGGTAGAACAATCTAAGGTTGTAACGTCTGCCTGTCGCCTACCTGTTCCACGAATCCCTCCTAGTGAAGTTTCGGACTATAAAAGCCCAGAGTATTTTGCAATTCACATCAATCAATTCCAGAAAACCGCAGTAACTAAATCTTAAGAAAATTCAAGAGGTCTTAAAAATGGCATTTACTTGGCAAAGTAGATTGGCAGATCGCTTCATACCCGCTGGTGAATTTGAACATAGCGACGATAAAAAGGAAGAGGAATCCATCGATGTCGAAGGCTACTCAAGCGACGAGGCAGAGGAACCAATGGCAAAGCGATTACGTCTCGCACTGTTTCGTCCATGGGAATCAAGTGATAGGGCAGCAAAGAAATTGGAAACACTAACAACTTCGCAAATACAAGGTTTTCAGAAAACAAATTCCGAACAGAATGCACAGGCTTACAAAAGGCTATGGCAGCAGTCTGCACAACCAGCAAACTTTCACCATCACCATACACCAAGGATATGTTCGTCACATTATGCTCAAGTAAATCACTTACGACTAGCGCAGCCACCATGGACTCCACCACCACCGCCACCAGCATATAATTTACCGTTAAGCATGATGCCAGCTTTGCATTATAATTTTAATATTCATCAATCAATGGCATATTTAACTCCACCTGTGTCACCAGTAATGCAAGCAACATCCACACAACACCTCGTAAATCCCCAAACGACTCCGCTGGCCAGTTGGGCCACACCAGTAAATGCTTTGCCACCGCTACAGCGCAGACCAACCAGTCCAACCGCTGCAGCTACGCAATCCACTGCGCAAACTCTACAGCAGTCCCAAAAGAAACGGCCACGAAAACTATGCTCATCCCAAATTATGAGCTGCAAAGATATCGAATACGTCGAGGAGTTGTTGCGACTTGCCAGAACGAAAACTCCACAAGATTTTGAAGCGATTTTTCCATATCAGCCAAATAAGGGGCGAAAAAAGGCATCGAGGGATATGACGCCGGATGAAAGGATTCGACGAGAGCGCAGTAATATGGCT
This sequence comes from Rhagoletis zephyria, assembly GCF_001687245.7. Taxonomy (NCBI): domain Eukaryota; kingdom Metazoa; phylum Arthropoda; class Insecta; order Diptera; family Tephritidae; genus Rhagoletis; species Rhagoletis zephyria. Next base: position 27,440 of record NW_016161657.1, read on the forward strand.
GGTCGCAAGTGTCGACGAAAGAAGCTACTGATGAAGTTAATAGAACAGAATCGAAATGCAACGAACTCGATGACATAATTATGGATATGTGTCCGATATTGACGAGCTGGTTAGAAATTAAAATATGCGAAATTTATCTGCAATTTTTCCCAAGGAAATTTATTGTTATAGGTGTAGATGTAATCCAGAAAATTTTCTTAATGTTTATACGTCTTTTGAGTATACTGTTTTTAATATGTATGTATGTGCGCATGTAAAAATAAACAAAAGTTCTTAAAAACTAAAGGTACTTCTAATTTTTAACCTTTTCTTAATATTAACGAAATAACTTTGATACAAAAACTTCTACTTCATATATAGACGGCTGAGTGACTCGACCAAAATCGCTTAGGCGGTCACAACGCCAATAAAAAGAATAAGAATGAAAGATCAACCTATCTCTGCAGCCGCGGCGTTCTTCAACCAAGTCAAGTCCTGAAGTGTTCGTGAGCCATATAGCGAGATAGGTCAATCAGCTGTCGATATGGCAATAATATTTTTGATGCTAACACGTCAGCCAAGAGTTTTTGCTTAGCTATACCTCCAATTTGTCATTTGTGTTTTGATCCTATAACACAAATTGGGGGACCTACAGCTTTACACCACCTCCGAATGGCAAGTGGATTTTTTTTAAGTAGCTTTTTAATGGCTGCAATGCACCGCCTGTCAAGGGGCGACCGCTGTTAGAAACCACTTTCTCTTGACTACAACACCGATTGCTTTTTAACTAAGAGGTACCTAATATACCTACTATGTATGTAAGCATAAATTCAAATTTGAGTTTAAAATGTTAAATCTGTCGTTCGTAGCTAGAATTATTCTTCCGAATCATCTAAACTTTTTCCCAGCAGTAGAACAGAGCAAAAGAGGAAGACTTATCTAAATTCAGTGTTTTCTTTCTCACCATTGCTAATTTTTATTGCAGTTAGGGATTAAGACACTCTACATTTGGCTTAGTTAGACTTTATGTGGTTGAGTTTGTTTTGCTTGCCACTTTCATTCAAGTGATTGCGACAAATCGTAGATTTATCAGCATACACACTAACATACGAGTGTACATATATACATGCTACAAGCTTTCTCACCAAAAGTCTTGATCTAGTTTCACACTTTCCTACATACATATGTACACTTGTCAGCTGCTGAACAGCAAGTGAGAAAAGATTGCTTCTATGAAAGCATTTGGATGTAGTAAAGTTTAGTAGCTTTGAAATGGAAATTTGTAGCATTGAAAACGACGAAAATAAACCAACGAATTTTAAAAGCTTAACATATACTCTCAATAGTATGTATGTACAATACAAGGACTTAAAGTTTTCAAGAAAGCATTGAAAGGCGTCAATGTGAATGCGTGAACCAATGTGTGTGGCGAGTTAACAAACTGCTGTGGCCGTCAACCTTTGACACATTGATACTTTCTAAGCTTTTCGGGCGATTGCGCTTACAGACAACCACATACGGCGATGCTACATACAAATATGTATATGTATGTGGATTTCTAGTATAAATAAGAGTAGCTACTTGGACGAGCTGGTCAGTTGTCATGCAGAGAATGAGAAAACTAAAAAAGAAAAAATAACGGATACTTTAGCTGTAAGCCTTAAAAGCATTTCCACTTGTGTGCAATGAAATCAAATTTACTGCCTTCAACAAGATGAATTAGCTGTGAAGCTTGATAGTGACCTATATTTACACATACTGACGTATATATGTACATGAGTATGCAGATATATGTACATAGATGCTGTATATATGTATACCCTGCAGGGAAACCGTAGACTAGTGAATCGAATTTCTAGTTCCGTACTATATTTTTATCGCCAAAAACGGCGAAATATGGTACTTTTAAAAACTATTTTATTTCACTTTTTCCATTAGAAATCTATAACCAAATTGACGAATTTAGGGTTGGTTCAGAACTATATAAAGAGGAATACAGAACGAACTACATTTCTTACAGTCATTCAAACAAATTTAATCTCAAATTGAAACACACATAAACCCAGTCAGCAAAATCATCGTAAACGAGCTCGTAATATTTGATATTTTCTCAAAGAAAACCCGGCTAAAAAGTCGTTTATGATAGCCGTTTACGATTCGTTTTCGAGTACTTTTTCGCTTAAAATTGGCGAGCGCCTACGCACAGTCGTAAACGGATTGAAAAATCATTCGTATGCGAATATTATATATTATAAAATATTGTGGTTCAACTACTTTACGTTACTTTTTTTTTTGTTTTATCGTTTACGAGCCTTTCTCTAACTTTTCGCCGATCGAGAAACCCTCGTAAAACATAATGTTCGTAAAATGTACGTTTTCTTGCTGGCTGGGTATTTGAAAATAATTTAAAATCGCACACATGGAAAAACAAAAAATAATGAAAAATCAGTATACTTTTTTCTGTCGTCTGTCGATTTTTGAACTGGTTCGGAACTATCGAAAAAGGAAGGCAGCGGGGAGGCAATTGACACTTCCTAGGACATCGCCATGTTAAATTCGTCAGTTGTTTGCATGCAAAAGAGATTTATCGCGACCTAGTACTGCGTCTGTATGTACTAGAAGCGCACCAATTCAGAACTAGAGATTTTTCCTACAGGGTACTAATGTTAACCGCTATGTATGTACACTGTTTCAAGTACAAGCTAATATGTGATTTTACAAACTAGTTTGTTTAAAAGAATTATTTACATAGGATTCTTTATCGTGCATGGGCCCACTACCACTACACACACGTGCTTACTTCTATTCATGCAAAGTAAATTTTTCAGCTGTATCCTGGTTACATATTTACAAAAAATACATATTTGCATACAAATTTTTCATATTCTAACATCATCTAGTAAACCAGTTTTTTCTCTGAATGCAAAGCAGCCATAGCAAGCTGCATATAAGATATGTGCATTCGGGTAGTCCTTAAATGTATGAAGCAAATTTTTACATTAGATTTCCTAAGCCTCAACCACTACGTCGATGCTAATGTATGTAGTCGAAGATATCACATATAAATTTTGGTTCTGATTGGAAGTGGTTAAGGCGTTTCGCACAGGGGTCAAACTTCAGATTACCCTATGAAAACGTGTTAGGCGACTGCAGTCGGGACCAAAATTTATGTGTGATATCTTCGACTTTGGCAGTCTCGATTTTGGGTATTAAACGGAAATTTTTTTTTAATTTTTTGAGTCTCTACTATAGAAGAAACTGAACTTTGCCCCCTTTGCGACACGCCCTAACCGTCTCCAAATGGAACCAAAATGTATATATGATATCTGTGATCGTGGTATTACCGATTGAGGGGGTGAGACTGAAAAAAATCGTTAATTTGATTTTTTAAGGACCACCCTAATGTACATATGCATGCATGTATGTAGCTAAAAGTATTCTAAAGAATTTGTTGTTTGAAATTTTCAACATGAGGATTATGTCAGCTTTGTCCCCTTGCAACCGTTCGAACCAAACGTTTTTTGTAAAAATTCCAACTCCCTTTGTGCATTAAAATTGTATGTTTATATTTGAACGTGTGTGTGCCTACCTATATGCGTGCATACATACATATGTACCCAGGGGCAAGTGTACCCAGCAAAAAAAAACGGACAACGCTTTTAAGGGTAGCGTTTTCTTGAACGCATTGCCTTATAATTTCTACTAATTTTTTCGCTTCTTTTAGACATTTCCGGTAATTCATAGCAGAATATTTTAAAATATTGTAATAATTTCGCTGATTTGATTCATTACGGGTAATGCAAAGTAGAATGCTTCACCGTAGTCAGCTGAAAAATAGAATGAATAACCAAAAATTATTTTCTACCGTTACTCTCTGAGGAAAATTACATCTCATAAAAATCCTGTTTTGCTTTGTTAAATTTATAGCGAAGTTGAAGTATAATTTTAAGTTTAATTAAATATGTATGTATGTACGCACCGATTTTAAGTATATACATATTAGAGGGCTGCATGAATTCATTCAAACTTCTAGCCAAACAGAGTACAGTAGATTTGAATATTCTTATTCACATACAGCACAGTCAGCGTTTGGAATTATGTAAGTTATGAAAATATATTTTGATTTAAATTTTCTACTTTCAAATGGAAGAATGTGAATGAATGAAAAACGTGTTTTATATGGAAAAAAATGCGTGAAAAATTTTGTATATGGAAAAAATGCAGAAGAAATTTTCAGAATTTTTGTTTATATCAAAAAAAATGCGTAGGGCAATCCACAAAAGAAATTCTCAAAACTCGCGATTTTTTAGAGATTTGAATTTTGAATATTATTGTACTAAAATTTAATGGGCTATAAAACTGCATACCTGAATTCTTTTTAGAAATTCGTTCTAAAAAGTTCGCGTTTTTGCTGGAACTTTGCAGATTTTTCTTAATCTTTGTGCACAGTATGATTCTTGTATTTAAAAGGAGTTTACTAAAATTTAAGCCATATTTTAATAAAAAATTAACAAAAGATGTAAAACATTGCGAATATTAGCAAACAAGAACCGTACGCTCAATTTTGGGACTAACTGTATGTATATTTGCACATATGTACGTAGAAAAAATACTTTTGGAAATTCATACAAAAAATTTTCATATATTTCAATTAAATTTAATTTTACTTTGCTTGAATATTGTTGTGTCGACACATATATCAGAACAGGTATTTACTCAAATTCAAAAAAAATTGTAAGCCAAAATCATTCATTCGTTTTTTTATATGAATAATTCATAAGTCGTTTTGAATGAATTCATGCAGCCCTCTGATACGTATGTATGTATGTATAAAAACTGATTTATAGAAATTTTTAATCAACTTTAATCTTTTAAGACAATCTTTATTTTCAGTCTGAGATTTAATATACATAATTATGTACTTATCTAGGCATTCTACATTACTTACTCTGTAAGGCATTCTTTGTTCGCTTCTCTGGATTCTGTTTATCCATGCGTTCTTCCTTCGTTTGAAGGTAATGCTGCGGGTAAGGGCTTACCTTCAATGACATGTCCATGTTGAAATAATGCCTTCTTAAGGCGAAAGGGTAAGCGATTCCGCAGCGCCTTATTCGATTCAATTTTAATTTCTGTGAAAATCGTGTGGTGCTGGGTAACTGCACAACAGTCTGTATCTAAACGATACGTGTCGCATGGGGAATGTATTGCATAACAATCGCTGCAATGCTTTGCATGCTTGTGCGTTTGTGTGATTTTTATAAATTCACAACTCGTTTACTGCATTTTCTACTCTTTCATTGTGATCAACAATCTATCTTTTTATCTGAAGCAAATTTTATGTGCTAAGACTGAAAGTTATCGGTTCAAATAGGAAACACGTTTTTCTTTTGTAGAAGCAATGCCCTGACAAAACATTTTCTTTTTTAAAGATTTAAAATCTACCATAATTTCAGTTTTTGTTAATTAAGCAACTCTGCACACTATTTCAAATTTACTTTCAATTTACCTCTTAAAATATTTACGCTAGTTGGAAAAACGGTATAAAAAAAAATCGTATATATATGTACCTACATTTGTAGGTTATACATAAAAGAGGGATGTACGACAAAAACAAAATATATACATATTCAATTCAAAGGACCAAATATAAAACTAGAGAAATGATATTGTTGGCTTATTTAGTGTGAATATCCAAAAAAAATGTCTTATTAGGTGCCAAAAAAAAAAAAATTTGGAAAAAATTTTCAAAAATAAAACTTAAGAGATATTACGTTAAATTTGTAAGTTTTTCGTTTAAAATTGTTTAAGATAACTGCAAAAAAAATAATTTGTTAAAAGATTTGAATTTTCTAGTTCCGAATCGCTATTTTTTAGATGCAAATTTATTTTGTTGAAAATAAAAATATTACTAAAGTTTAAATGAGTTAATATATAAATTATGTAAAATCATGTTTTCTTTATTCCATAAATCAAAAGTATGAGCTATTTACTGTTGAAAAAAACGTGCTACTTTTTGAACTTTGCAAAACAATATGCTTTTAGTAAGGGTAAACAAAACCTTGATCCCATAAAAAAAAATTTAAAAAATTTGAAGTGGAGTTATGTACCTTCTTTTTTATCATGATAAATACTATACAAACAACTAAAATTTACTATTATAAATAGTTACATCAGCATTCTATAATATTGAAATGTGTAAAATGTAAAGGAAAGTATAAAAACTTAACTGAAGAAATATTTTCGAGATTTTGCTGAACTGCAAATTTTCACAGATCGCGACATATATTTCGAACCGCTGAGTCCGAATGTGAGCCCCGTTTGACTCGTAACCCTCTGAAGTTTCGAGTAAAAACCGAAAAAATCTACCCCTTATTTTTGTGTTCCGCTGCCACGACTGAATTTCGAGTCCACCAACACCCAAAAAGAAAGTGGTCTGCGCATTTAACCAGGCCCACCTACCGACATGTATTACGATTCGCAGAACCTCTTTTCTAGCGAAACTTGGTCTATAGGTCTAAAGGCGCACTGATAAAATCCCTTTAATATTTCACGTAAAACCACCGGTAAGGCATTATAGCCGATCTATCAGCCCTGTCAGATATACGGATTTTTTCGTACGGTACGGATTTGCAGGGGTGAAAAAGGTTGTACAGATTCAACATACGGATTTTTAGCTTTCCGATTAAATGTACGGATTTTTGGTTAGTTTTTTTTTGTATTGTAAAAGTTTGCCTATTTTGCCATTATCGAATTATCTAAGTCATGAAATTTTTCACCTTATAAGAAAAGATATGTGGCAACACTTGTTTACTTAATCCATATGTTGGTCTGTTCCCGTACTAAAGGATTTAATTAGAAATGGGTCGGAGAATAGTACTGTAGATATTAAGTAAATCCTGGAGTACGGGAACAGTCTTATTACGTTTTCCTCCCTATTTTACTTAAACAAGTAATAGCAGTTCAGGGTATAAAAAAATATGCAAAAATGGAGGATTCTTATGATGAAATAGTTACTCCACCTATAAGCACCATCCAGAATTTTGTTTCCTTCAAATACAAATGATATATTTACAACAGCAAAACATTTTTTTTTCTTTTAGAAAAGGGAAAAGCAGTCAATCAAGATTCCTATTCCAAGAATACAGAGAGGCATGGTGAGAAGGAATTTCCCTGGATAGCGAAAAGTACAAATTTCAGATGGCTAAAAATTACCGTTGTTGTTTTTTTTTTGTCCCATTTGCTTCCATACAACGAATACACACAATTTATTTTTATATGGCAGAAACCCGTAACATTTCCGACAAAAAAAATTCTAAAAAATTACCAGTAATTTTTAGCCATTTGAAACTTATTTTTCGACTTTACTCTACAAGAATTAAATGGGCTACAAAACTGCACACTCGGAATCTTTCTGGGAAATCGAATAAAAAAGCTATAAATTTCTACAAAAGTTTGTTGATTTTTTTTTTTTATTTGAAATTTGGGTTTATACGGGTTTTGTTAAAGAATGAACTATATTAAAAAAAAAATACTAAAATTAAATAAGAACAAAAAAATAATATTTTAAAACTTGTCAAAATGTGGTGTGGCTGTAAATGTTTCGATCTCTGTAAATTTGTTACTTGTTACTTTAATTCGCTAAAAAATTTGATATTTTTATGACGGTTGTGGAACTGAATTTTTACATTTTTTTTTTTTTACCAATACCAATAACTTTGTCTGTGAAGCTATAAATAAATAGGACTAATGGAAAAAGTGTTGTTTTATTTGTTGTTGTTGGAAGTAGGATTGTCTCGGTTCATATGTATTATGCTTTTTGCTTGCCAAGCAAATTTAAGCGAACGGATTTTTCATTCACCACTTTTTGCCTGTGTACGGAATTTAGGCTCTAAACATCAGGCAATGCAAAAAGCAAGGTGCGTTTCTCAAATCATTCGGGGCATTATTTTCTCTTTTCGTTGAAGAGAACATGGGTCAATTTTTTAGAACTCGTTTACACAGCAAGCTGTGGACTTCAAGACTGACACCCCTAAGAGTAGGAATTGACCATGTTCGAGTAACTGTGACTGCGCGAACCGACCCTATTAAGTCAACAAAACTGTAACATCTAAAATGGTTATCATATTTATTCGAATAACATCGATAAACTCTTCAACACCCTTTTAGCGTCACTCATGCCTCCAAGCCATTAGGCGCTCAACGCTAGCCGCTCTTTAGTATTCGCACTTGAGCTCACTTCATTTGGCCAGTTAGCTGTATGTATTTCATTGTTTTTCTTCACTTACTTTTAAATGTAACAACAGCAAGAACGATATTTGTTTTTCTTCTGTTTATTTTCTTTTCTTATTTTTTTTTTTTTTTGTATCAGATGACCTTTTGTTTTAATTTACTTAACACACAGCAGACAACAGGGACAAATGAATGGATATACCTAGTCAGCAAAAAGGCGACGCAGCACGGCGCTTGCCAAGTAGTCAACAACCCGAAGGATAAGTATGTAGAATGTACAAAAATTAGGGTGGTCCAAAAATGCATGTGAAATAAGTAAATTCAAAAATGTAATGCACTCAAATTTTTCCATGTATTTTATATGGGGAAAAACAATGCTTCGTAGAAATGGTGTAGAATTCTTGAAAATCAATATTTTTCGACTGCAATTCTTCACTTTACTATTTTCTACAACTAACGATTTTTTATGGGTTCCCCCTATTGTATTTTTTTTTTTGGTGTTTGGGGGACCTATACAAAGTAGTTAGTTAAAAAAATCGCTAATGAACAATTGGATATTATTATTGGAAGCCTCCTGAGGACGAACAGAATTTTTGATCGAAAAATATTGATAGATTAATGCAAGGGGTGAGAGAATTATAATTCCGACTTTACTTATTTTGGACCACCCTAATGTACAAACATGTCTATGCATGCATGTATGAAAGAAATAACAAAACGAAAACAACAAATCGCAAATACAAAACTATGGCACCTATTCATGTATGTAGTAAATGTGTTATGTGTGTCCAAGCAATGGAAAAACGGCTAAAGGATTTGTGTCTGAGTGTCGACTTACACGAGTCTCTCGACAGCAATGAATTTTTTTTTTTTTTGTTTATGTTATGTTATGTTTTTTTGCTTATGCAACTGTTTTTTGTTTTTTTAGTATTATTTTCATTTCCACATACACCCATACTTATGTATGTATGTACATGCTACTGTATGCTTCGCATGTGTTTGTTCTGTTAGCCACTTTAGTACATCAACTCCAATTAAGTAAATATTTGAGTTGTGAAACTTTATTATTTTTGTACGCTGTCAAGTTGAAAGTGTATGTATGCGCGCTAACGGTCTCATCTCAACTTAGCTTCAAAATGTTTGCTCAGCACTGCCGCATTCCACTGTACTTCAGCAGATTGTCTTATGGCAATGTCCTTGCCAGCCACCTAGCAGCAGAAGCGACCAGCAGCTTGCACAAACAGTAGCGCACCCCTCAGCACGTGCACCCTTCATCTCATCTTCTTCTTCTTCTTCTCCTTCTTTCAAGACAACAACTTATCTACGAAACATCAATTCACGCTGGCTCACTCAGTTCTAGTACAGCATGTCGGTGCTTTATCAGCCGGCAGCAATAACATTACTAATATTATCAACGTTAACAACAACAAGAATAGTGCTGTGATAACCACCACCACCACGGCCACATTCACCACCATCATCAGCCGCAGCATAAGCAAGGACAATTCCGTTGACTTCTTCATGCAATTTGTTATTGTCACTGTTGTCATAGTCGTAGTCGTAGTCACAGTCGTCGCTGCCCGTCACCTTCGCCGCAGTATTCTTCGTGCTCATCATCATCATTATCATTATCAGCGACAGCTTCAGCGCCTGCGGTTGTGTCGGTGTGTGTGACTGGGACAAGATGGCTATGTAACTGCAGCGTCATGACTACTACCACTTTTATAGTTGTCATTTCTTCCGAAAGTATTATTTTACACAGCCGTCCGTACATATGCACATACCTACTTCTACGAATAAATCTCTCACGTAACTTTTTTGGCTGTGTGTATAATACACTCCCATGCATATGAATAGGGAGAATGCTTTTCCGCTTTTTTTTGTGGGTTATTTTTCTTTAAGGTAGCTTACATTATTTCTAATTAAAAAAAAGTTCATCCTCTAACAAAAATCATATAAAGGCAATTTTATAGAAAACTAGCTTTTTCCCGTGGGTTGCCCCCCACATTTTTATATAAATATGAAAAATACTTTATGTAAGAGCGAACAGGAAGAGAGAAAGGGGCAATGAACACGCGAAATTTTTTGGTAGAAACGAAAATACCATAAAAAAATAGCCCAGAAAAAAGCGAAAAAGCATTGCACCCATTCAAGTGCATGTGAGTGTATCTCTATAATTTCCACTCCACTCCGTTGGTCGTTCGTATGCAACCATAGCTTTTGGTTTATTTGATTTAGTTCAAGAGTGGTCAAAATGGTTTATTCGTTGTTTTTGCGATAAATTTTCGTGTGTGTTTTTTTGGTCGGTTGGACCACCAGCACTAATTGTACCACCCACACCACCCTGCTACTAAAACTTTTGCAGATAACAATAACTGGAGTTATATATTGCTAAGGGCATTATATTTCTTTTAAATACATTTTGCGAGATTTGCAATGCTCTTGGACAGTGTGTGAAGAATAAAGTAAGGAAAATTATCTGCCAAATATCTTTAGCTTAGTGTGCATTGAGGTTTTTAATTTTTTTTGGCTTTATAGCCGCTTAAGCGATTTTAACCGAGTTCAGTATAGCTCGCCAATTGTTTCACCTTCATCTTCAGGTTCTTCGATAATCAGGTCTACGCAGACAGCTTTGTCATCCTAATTAAAAGTAGGTTAGGAGGCACTCTTTCTAACTTCCAGAGAGGGGCAGTAAAATTGGGTTAAATGTGAGCTCTAAGAAAACTAACATAGTCGTTTTCTCCAGGAAAAGAAAACATTTCTAGAACCATATCTTTCAGAAGAATAGATAAATTTCTCCCGAACAGAAACACCTGAGACAATAAACGAACCAAATCATAAATGCGTACTGATGGCTCCAAGATTGACCAGCAGCGAAGTTATAACCGGCACTAACCGTCGCACGTGTGCAGGGGGGTCCATAAAATTGTAGCAGAATAGTTTTTTATCCAAACCTCCAAGGACGCCTCATTTGATATCAACATCGGGCAGGCAGAATTTGAATTTTTTCCGATTCAGGTGTAGTGTCTACTTCTGAAAAATTTATTTAGGCGAAGTTCATTTAGAATCCAAAAAAATCTCCTAAGATTACCTTGGGTTTTCTTTACTATAATTCTTAACAGATTTTCATAGAACAAATAATAAATTGCCAATTTATTTCGAAAAGTAATAAAGGTAAAATAATCTCAGGGAAATGTCTATGTCTGCAGTTGTAACAGACTTGGCATCGATCTTGCTGTTTTGCCCAATCCAGCGTTCTGACAAGCTTTGTCTTCTCTCGAATCAAATGACGAAAAGGGCGGAACTTCGGTATATCCTCTAATCCCGAGGTTTCCACATCCATAAAATAACAGCGTATTCCGCCTGTGCAAGCACTTGGCAGCCTCTGCCCCGTAGCTCCTCTAGTAGGTCATTTATGACCACCAGAATTCTAAAGAAGTGGTGAGACAAGACTATCCTGTGGCTAAGCCAGTTTTCGCTATGTTGTGTGGTGCCCAATATCTTAGTACTTCGCCGCAATATTTCTGTCGTAGAGTATGCGGTACATAACTTTAATTAATTCAGTTTCAGCACTATCCTTTCCTTGAGATCTTCAAATTCACCCTCGAAGTATATTTTTATTTGCAGTGAAGGCCTTGTGTATAAATTCTTTCTCTACCGACAGCTCGGTGTTTATCGACCCTTCTACGGTTTCGTAGAAATAATGCAATGAAGACTTCTCAGCTCTCTGGACTTCGAAATTGTAAATTTCCAGTCCTACTTTGTAAGGTTCCCAGTCCGAGGTTAAGTTTGTTGTGTGAGCTTTATTAAACCAGCCATCTGCTTAAAGACCTGAGCTCAGAGAGTTCCGCTGACCACTAGTGGGCATTTCCTTCATCCTTACACAATCTTATCGGACAAAGTCGCTCAGTAGAGAAGATCTCAACCAGCTCGACTAGCGAGCTTTCGATTTCTCTGCAGGTGGTGGTGGCAAAGCTGAGCACTGATTCCTGCATTAGGGCAGCTTGTTTACGCACCTCAAGTTTCTGATTAGACGAGATTCATTCAGAGAAAATTGAGTAGACTTGTGATCCAAAGAGGAATAGTCGTTCTCGAGCTTTGCGAATAGAAAAAAAAAACTGATTTCAAAATATATATAAGTATTGATTAGTCGTCAACTCTCACCCCTTGAATTCCTTCATCGGATGCCAAGGCCACCTATCGCAGACGAAGAGCTCGAGCTGACTTGTGAAGCTTGCGATACACGCCATTCGGGATATCGTAGCAGGTTTAACTATTCTGTCCTATTTTAATAATGTGCCCGACGACTCAAACCACCTTTTTGTACTTATACCCACTCACTCACTCAGCCCGTCTAACAACCCTCGCCTCACGGGCCAAACCTATCGGATCTGGCCTCTTCCTGAACTTTCCGTTAGATATGAAAATGAGGACAACTAAATAAAATGTTGATTTAGTAACCTGCTACAATAAAAAAGAAAGTGAAAGATTTTCGTTCGGGTTTGCTTTTATTAGCAATTTTCTGCAGTGGAAAATATTGCAGTATTCAGATACAAAATATTAAAAAAAAAATGCTAGTTCCATTTTCAACAAAACAAATATTTAGAAAGTCCAGATTCTGCCATATAAATAAAACAAGTGAAAATCCGGTTTATTCGATTGGAAAAATTCGAATTATTCGGTATTTGAAGAGTCAAGTTTTAAAAAAAGCGCCTAAAATATTTAAAAAAAAAAAACGGTTGAAACCGGTGTGGAAAAACCGACTAAATCTCGCCAATAAGTATATACATTAGGGTGGCTATCGAAAATGTGTGTGTTTTTTTTATTCGTTTTTATGAGAAATACTATTGCCTGTTTTTATAGATTTTTAAAGGTAATTTAGCGGTCGCGACCTGTCGATTTAGGTCAGAAAATGCGATTTCGTAGATTATGAGTTTTTGAATGAATATTTTTGATTCGACTATGATCTGAGTTAAGGGTTAATTTTTTTTTAATATTTCGTTTGCCAAGTGGGATCTTTCGTTTTGAATTATAAGTAAATGACTGTAGATTCGTATTTAATGACCCAAAAAAAACCGCAGTTACCCAGTTTCATAGAAATCTAGCGATGTTTTTTTTAAATTTCGTCCGCCATTTTGAATCTTTCGTAAGTGACTTAATATTCGGATTCAGCGAACCAGAAAACGCCCAGATACTCAGTTTCAAAGAAATCTACCGGTTCTCTAAATTTTTCATCAGATCCGCCATTTTTAATTTTTTGTTAAGTAACTTCAGGATTCGTAATCAGCGACCCAAAAATCCCCCAGATAAGTGTGATGTAAAAATACATCAAAAATTATTTGTGTAAATAATTTCGTGCAGCTAGATTTGCGATCCGAACCACAGTGAATCGTCCTGTATTTCTAACTGCTCTTAAGTATTACTTCATCCATATTATTTACTTGGCCATTATTTGTTATGTTGTTACCAGTCTGTTTGTCTGTCTGTGGAAATACCTACATATATGCCGGCGAACAATTTTAACGAGCTGGTATTAGTACAATAAAAGTTCATATGCATGTTTGTATGGTTAAAAATTTGTAAACAGCACGTTCAGTTAGAATGCTAGTGAAACTTTTACTGCCAATGATGATAATAAGTATTTGCTTTCTTTTTTGTGGAATTTTTGTATGTTGTTGATGTACTTAACTAACTAATGTCAAAATGCGCTGCCGGGCATTTGTTAGCACTTAGTTACTACAAATAAATGCGCACACAAACAAACACACAAATGAGACTGCCAAATTACAAACTACGCACAGTATAAGTAAAAACTTGGAAGAAAGTTGTATAATGTTGATAAATGTATCCTGTAAGAAAATCGAACAACTTGCCAAGCAGAAGGTAACGAAGACACTGTGGAGCAGAGAGCAGCTGAAAACAGTTCTGTCAATCATACTGGGGAAATTCCAAATTTCCTTTGCTATTTTTTTTCAGTCCTTGAAATTGTTTGAGATACATATCTAATCACGGACAGCAAGAACTCTTACTGCAGACTTATTAAGTTTCATTAGGTCTTCTGTCATTTGTCACTAAGCCGCGTCCTTGCTAATTTTGACATCTCACAATCTTCGCGCCAGCTCCACAAGTCATTAAAAACAGCTATGTTTCTTCCATTTTCTAAAGTGTTCACTAAACGGTGATAATGCAGAGTTATTCGCCTGGTTAATTGGCAGGGAAGGAAGCGAGACGTACTAATTTCCGCATTAAGAAGAGAGAGGTCGAAACACGAGAGCGCGAAGAGCTGAACATTCATAGAAAATTACTATATAATTTTGATTACGCTTTCGTCACCTGCACATTCTATGGCCCAAACAACGATTGCCTATTACTTAGGTAAATAATAACTGGAGCAATACTTAGCCTCTTTGAATAAAAAGCGATAATTTTTTCAATTAAAAAAAGAATGAAAAAATCAAAAACCGTTTTTAAGCTAGCCACATAGAAAACTATGCAACAAAAAAAATGTATTGCTTTTATTATTTTTAATCAATTACTAAACCGCTTTCCAAGTCGCTAAAACTATTTTAAAAATAAGGTAGTTTAAAGAAAAAAAATTAGACGACAAAACCGAAAACAGTTTTAATGCGCCAACCAAACCAAACGGCAAATTATGCAAGAAAAAAATTAATTGTTTTTATTATTTTTAACAAATTTTTGAAACCGCTTTCCAAGTCTCTAAATTTTTGTTTAAATAGGGCGGTTTAAACAAGAAAAAAATGTACAAAGTTAGAAAATAAAATTTTTGAGTTAAATATGTGCATATGTTTCCTTAGTATTTTTGTGAAAATTGCAAGCGAAATGGCTTTAACGGCAAAATCGCTCCTCACTTATCTGTGGCCCGCTTTTCTTCCAGAGCAAGCTTGTCTTCAAAACAAACAGTTACTCAAAAAATGTGAGGTATTTTTTACCAATGACTGTAGCTTAAAATTATCTTTTTTCCTACATTTTCTTTGAAAACAATCGCCAGATTCGCTTCGCGAAGACTTTTTCTTAGTATCTGTTTCGGTATTTGGATAATATTTATTCATCGTCTCATCCTAATGTATTTATTTTACGTATAGTATTATATTAAATGTAGGAATGTAGATATTTATATCTCCGCTGTAGTGGTATTTTGTCGGTTTAATGGAGTTCATAGTTTCACATTAAACTTTTTAACTACTACTCATTGTTTTCGCTTTTGTAATTTGTACGAAGGTACTATATATGTAAACAATTTTTCTTATTTTAACTACCATTTCAACTACAACCCTACCACACTAGATACCACTATTATAACCTTGAGCTGTATGATTATCGAGGCAACTATACAGATTTTATTGTTTGTAAAAGTTTCGTAAACACAAATTATAACTCAACTTTATTGTTCCTGCTGTCGACACATACATGCACATATATATAGCTTCATATCGTATGTGTTGATTTTTGCAATGAGTATTTTGGTTGTAGCAATGCATTCATTTAATGGCACAACTGCAACTGCAACTGAGTGTGCAACAAAACAATTCGGCGTAAATTGCCAATAAAAACGAAAGTTATACGAAAATAAAACAAAGTTGCTGCTTGGTAAGTTTTGATTTTTTATTGTTGACACACACCTAAATTTTGCCATAGCCATGAACGGAGTTGTAATAAGTTTGATGGTGTTAAATAAACTGAAAAATTGCAATAAATTTGTGGTTCTTAGATGATAATTTTTCATTCTACATATAGTTCGTAGCGTCCTAACTTAGAGTTTAGCATTTAAGTTACTTATTAAATTTAAGAATTTGTTGATTCTACTGAAACAATAACACTGTAGGGAAAATCTCAGGTTGTAAAATGACAAAAAAAAAACATTGATACAAGTAAACTTAATTTTGGGTCGTAGATTATGGACCCGTATGCCGTTTTTCCAGGTCAGGTAATTTTCACAAGACATTTTAATTTTTATGAAAAACAATTCAAACTTTAACAGGAATAACTCTAGAAAACAACACATTTTTTGTAATCTTAATCTTTTCCTTTTGTATTAAAGCCTACGCATTTACCGAAAAATAAAGCCTCTAGCGATGAAAACCGATGGATAAATAAACAACCTTTGAATGGTCAAATGAAAATGTGCAAAAAATTTTTGGTATGAAATGCATGGCAGTTCTCTTACGTACTCCACCATGGCGTATGAGTAATATTTTCCATGTTAAAGTTCGACTTTTTTCATTTGCAATGCAAACTTAAAATGAAAATATCTTGGGAAAATGATCTAATCTAGAAAAATGGTACACAGATCCGTAATCAACGACTCAAATTTAAGTTTACGTGTATCGGCGTTGTTTTGTGTCATTTTAGCCTCCTTGCAGTGTAATTACACAAAATAGAGCAATGGCAACTCAAACGTGGTGGTTTTTTTCGGAAATATTATTATGGATTATTTACTTTGCCAATTTTGATTGAAGAAACCACGACGCAATAAACAGGTGAAGTAATTAAACAGTTTTCTCGCTTTATATTCTGACATTCGGCTGCCTTATAATTTTTACTTCGTAAAGTGTTTTTTGGCGTTATTTTTGCATTGGCAAAATGCAAAAGTTTTTATCAGGTGCCGTAAGGGAAGCAGGCATTGGCTAGTGTATTGATAAAAAGCAAGGTGGGAATTTAAGAAATGCGCAAAATTTGTATAAACCATCATTCGTAAGCCAAGACGAATTCTGAAGCAGCAAAAAACAAAACTATTCCAACCACTTTTTCGAGACTAGTTTGTGAATTTTTAAGGATCATTTTAGGGCTAGTTACGGACTGTTTCAGGACTTTTCGTTATCATTTTTTAGGACATTTTAATAAACATTTTGGGTTCAGTTCCGGACTAGTTAAGGACTTTTCGGTACTTTTTCCAGACTTTTTGTCAGGGTCATTTCAAAACTCTTAAAAAATTGCCGACTTGAGTCAGAAGATATCTCGAAAACTTCTGTGGGAGGCACTAAATGAACAAAACAAAAACATAAACTTTTCAAAGAGGACATCTAAAAGTCTCAGAACCCACGAAATCTCAAATCCCTTTCTTTTTGATGCGATAGAAAATTCTAAAAAAATACCTATGGTAAATGTGCGCTTAAAATCTTAGACAAAAGTTTCAAAAAAATTAATAAATCATGATCGATCCGACAGTGTCTTCACTATGTGCCTATGGATTTCAAAATATATGAAATTTTGAATTCTCTTAGCCAAGATTTTTACTCTCGAAATAGATGCTATTTGATTCAGCCATATATATACATATCGAAGGCTAGTTAACCGATTTAGCTTCAAAATAGAAATAACTGAGTAAAAGTGTATGGCGATTTTTTTACCTCCTCTCTGACAATAGTTTTCAGATGCTTCATAAACCTGTCTAAGCAGGTCAAATGGCAAAAAAATCCATGTGTTTGTATGTACATAGTATAATCGAACAAGGATATGAACATAAATATGAGTAAATACAAATATGTGCATGCCTACCTGAAACTTGCTTAAAACTATAAAATTTTTAAATTATTTTATAAACTCTTGGCATTTTCTTAGATTTTGCATAAAGCCTTAACAATTTATCAGTGATAATAAAAAAGTATATCGCCTTTTACCAGGAAAATCAGCTTGACGGGAAAATAAACAAAATTTTGGCAAGTTATTTATCAGAAAGTTTGAGCAACCATTTTGCATATCAAATTCATTGAGAAGAGATACCAAGTGACTCTGTTTTTACAAATTTTTTTTTTGAATTTGTATGCGAATGCAAAGTGTGTAATTTGAACTTTTAATGCATTTTGTAAATAAATGGCATAATAAGGGTACAGTTAGTACAATAGTACGAATATATTAAGGCTATTTAACAATAACGTTGAATTAATCTTATATATTTTTACGATTTCAACTGAAAGTACTTGCAACACTTTCGGTTTCCATTTAATATGGAAATCGTGTGTAACAGAGCCAGAGGCATTGTAAAATAATTTGTTTGTAAACGTATTTGTTTAATACAAATATATATACGTATGCGTCGTATACAATGTAAGCAAACACACGTGCCTACACACTGACTGTCGCCAACCACTGATTAATTTAAGTCCCCACGGCGTATACGTGATTTTATCGCGTATATCGTAATTGCATTCGATATGTACATATGTACGTGCACACATGTATCTACTATTTATACGCTCGCCTATTAAATATGTAAACGCACAATCGCAGCGCAACAACAAAGGTCACATAGGCAATTGCAAAACAATACACTAGTGAATTTACCGTGAGCCGTCGGAGTCAGAATCAACCGCCAAAGTCAACGCTGCGATGCACAGTGGATCAGCAGTGCTCTAAGTGGCTTTTAATTTTCCGAAAGTATTTTGAAAAGGATTTTATTTAGGACTTTATTTCTTGTTTATGCTACTGGCAACATATATGTATTTGTATGTATTTGGAAATGTTTTCAACTGCACTTTTGAAAAAATTAGAAGTTAAATTATTAAATTAATTTTTAAAACTCCAAAAAAATGGTTTCCTTATTTTAGAGTCGTGTGTGAGTAGGTTCAGTTGGAAATCTACATTTCAATAAACATGAAGAGATTAAATTCGATGAAATTTCAGTCAATCTTTCTTTGGATTCTATTGAGAAAACTCCAAATAGCCTCCACTGCTACAAAACTTTTTCCCCCAAAATATTTTTTCAAACAATTAGCCACAGGATAAAAAGCGATCGAAATTCCATGGGCAGTTTTCGAAAAATAATCGCCTCTATTTTTTTAATGAATGAATACAATTTTTTATATTGATCATATGGACACCACTATGCCCCCGGGACCCAGTAAAGATTAATTATGTGTTGATGCGTCCTTAGTAAACTTAGTAAAGTTACGGAGTTTTGATATGCCTAGCCTCCGTATGACCAATCTGACCAAGCGCTCCATTTACCATATTTGCATATAATAAGCAGCCGTACCGCTGTGCTGTCCGCGAATGTGGAAGGAATAGCAGAGAAAGTTTCATGATAAATTAGGAGGATACTACTTAAACGTTCGTTATATAATTATATTTTTCAACGGTGTGAGTGTGTATTTCCTATTGACTAGATGACTTATTTGGTTTGTGTAAAATAAAAATAAAAGTTTAGGAAAACGATGTAGTGCTGTGACAGGTCACTGGCTTAACACCGGCTGGAAAACAAGCAGAATGACTTGGAACACCTTGCTATAGATGCTGCAGAAACTATGAGGGGGGGAAGAGGGAGTTCACCATCTGCTCTGCAACTGTTCCGCGGCATTATCGAGGAGTAGATTACGCTTTCTGCGGTCTCCTTTCTTGAGTTACTTCCACTAATTGGGAGACATAAATCTTAGATAGACGGTTCAGCAAGGAGTCTGTGACAAAACTTCAAGTCGTGATATCACAATGGGTCTTCAGCTCGTGTCCCTGCATAGCAGTGGCAGCCACATCTATCTAACTACCTGTTGTTATTTTAAAATAATCTACTTACATGCGTCCTAAACTAGAGAAATTCACAAATTCATTGTACGGTAATTAAAATTAACTATTCCCATTTATATTTCCAGCTAAGACAGGTCTTGCTCAGTTTGCCATGTTTACGACTTACTAATTTATTGATTATTTCATGTTCATATGTTTATATGTAACTAAGTACAAATTTCTGTTAGCATACATCAAGAGAATTTAGCAAAGTAGACGAAGCGCTTATATGTAAATTATTCATTTATATTTCCGGTCAAATGAGCAATGAAAACTTTATTCAAAGCAATTCTGTAATCAAGGCGCAATATGAACTTCCTTTGAAACGACTAATATTCAACTGCAGTTATGAAATGCCAAATGCTGAATACTGTCTAACTACNTATATATATATATATATATATATATATATATATATATATATATATATATATGTATATATATATAGTCCTGCTTGTAATTGCTTCGAATAAATAACAAGAAGTCTAATAAGGATGACACACATCGCTTAACACAATCTGTATATATGTATAAGGCTTATTTACAAACCAATATTGACAGCAGGTGGTCGCAAGGCGCTTAAGTTGTCAGTGTATCTATGGGAAAGCGGTAAGCTTCCTCGTGTGCATAAATGTGTTTATATTTACTAAGCATATGCAGCACGCAAAATATCTCTTTGATACACTTACATATATACATAATAATTTACTTGAAGATTCAAATGATCGCTCACGTCAACTCTGCGTTTGCAAAGGCCAGTAAATTTTGAATTGAAAGCATAGCATACTGTAAATCTTTTATTAATACTTGAATGCACATACTTTATGTATTCTTTGAAAAATAATTGGAAAGTTATAATTGAAATTATAGCTTGTATTAAACTAACTAAAATAAGTGCTTGCATACTACAGCCAGTCTATATACCCAGAGCCCTCATAGTCTATTATCATATGGCGGTCACTTGCGAGAGCTTTTCGTGGCGGTATCAAGAAACCACTTGTCAGAAAAAACTTGCCAGCAACAGGATTGGTTACTCCAGGGAAGGTTTTGTAGAAAACAGACAGTCCAGGCATTGCTAAAAAGTAACTCAGTTAAGGAAATCTTCCCAACATCAAACTTGATTATCTCAAAGGGAAACTAGTAATCTGTCCAGCCAGTCCAGGCTCCAAAAAGATAAATTTGTTTCAGGACTACCTAACCTCTGCCCGTCAAGATTACCCTTTTAAGGCTGTCGCATAACAGATACCGTGCTGGCGCTGTCAACGTAAACGTACTACAGCAACCTAAACTGGCCAACCAATATTTGTTCCCTTTTGAACTTTTTTTCCAGTTTTCTCATCGACTGGTTATCATTAAAACAATTTTAAATATGCTAAAAATATTGCACTTAAATTTTGTGTAAATATTTGAGTACTTTAAATGGAATGAAAATCAAAGTAAAATGGAAATCCAATTCGATGAAAATCCGTGTGTTTCTCATTGTAGATGCCAATGTTTTTTGCGCTTAATTTAGCATGCGAATAAAATCCTGTTTACAGCTGTGTTGGCGTATATGTATACACATAAAAAATTTTATTGCGGTTATAGCGCAACTGTGTACATACATAAATATATGTAACCTGCACAAAAACAAAAATTATGGATAAAAAATAACCCAATTGTAGTCAGCTTTTTCGCGGGATTTCAATAAAATATATAACTTTTAGTTAACTGCCAAAAGCTATACTAAGTTTTAACAAATATGAAATGTAAAATAAAGTAAATAAAATTTAAAAAAATTAAAAAAATATTTTGCATTACTCGTTGGTATCACCGTGCAACAATAAATTTTACACACAAAAAAATTAACATTTTCGCGAAACTATGAATAAATTATAGTAAAACTGCGTTTTTTAAGGGCTTTGAAAATTAAAAAATATGCTTACTTATTTCAAAAAAATTATTTAAAAATTTCAGCGCAATGCAGGATAACAGTAAGCGCATCATATATAAGAAAAAATTCTGTAGAATTGTAACAGGATACACTTTTTGGTGCATAAGGACCTTAAATATCCTTGAAAATTTGCAATGTTTTTTTTTACCTATTTTTTGAGAACTAAAATAAGAACGATCTCATCATCGAATTTCGTCCTGCAAACTTTATTAACTTAAGAAGATAAAATTTAGTAAAAGCGCATATTCGTCCTTGTAAAGCAAACAACCTTATTATTTTTAAAATCTACAGAAGTTTTTCTCTCATTTGGTACCCATATTGTTATTCTAAATCGCACTGATTTTTATACCCGAGCGCACTTGTGCACAAGGGTATTATAACT
>NW_016161658.1:0-17752 GCF_001687245.7 Rhagoletis zephyria
ACAAGTTACAATGTTGCCAGACTAATATTTTAGCTTACTATTTCAACAAATGCTTAAAATAATTATTTTTTGTAATAATACATAATAATAATAATAATAGANGTGCGCCTTGATGTTGTCACACAAAGCGGAGGGACCTACAGTTTTACGCCGACTCCGAACGGCGATTGTATTTTTATGAGAAGCTGTTTTTCATGGCAGAAATACACTCGGAGGTTTGCCATTGCCTGCCGAGGGACGACCGCTGTTAAGAAAAACCTTTTTTCTATATTTTTTGCGACGTTGCTTTGACCAGGGTGTGAACCCAGGCGTTGCGGAGTGGAAGCGCGCACTGCTTACCACTACACCACAGCGGTCCTTACATAGGCCATCACTAATATGCTACGGTACCCAGCTGCTTATGTCCTATAAAAATGGCTGCAGTGTCATCAGCCATCTTTCAACCCCCTTCCACTCCACAGTTACTTCCCCTTCCAATTTTATCGCGCATAATTCACACGTTCTGCAATGCATAGAAGGTTCACAAATTTCTTTTTATCCCAACAGTTGAATCAAATCGCTGACTTGCGTTGTTGTTTTTAAATTTGTCTTATCGCGGCTGGTGCTCCTCCAGCCACACACCAACAAACTTACAAGTGGTTACACCCACTCGCACGCAGGCTTTTGGTTGCACGTTTGTAAGCTTTGCTGATTTTGTAAATCTTTGAGAAAATATTTCATCATTTATCATCTCATCGAAATGCTGACGAACATCCAAACTGTTGACTGACAACGAACGTCTGCCACAAACAAATGCCAACGATAGCAGCGCCAAAACCAAAAATACAAAGAAGCGACAATCAACTGCAATTTAACAACAGCGGCACTTTCAAAGCCTAATTCGGCTTTTTCAAAGGAACAACTCCGCAGAGTATGTATGAGAGTCACTGTTGTCGCTGGTGAATTGTGGCTTTATTGTGCAAATTACTGTGGTACCAAAAGCTTAACAAGTGTGGTACCAAATGCCGCTTCTTACCAGCTTTATCTGCATACATACATACATCCATCTGCTCATTCCCCACCACTTCTCGAGCGAGATAAATTACCCAAACACTTAAGTTGGATTCGCGAGATTTTTATCGCTCGTGCCACAGCCCCAACTTCTTTGCCCATTCTATGCTCCGGTGACTGGTTGCTTTGACTTCGCTGACATGCCATGGATTAAGCGATTTCCGCTGCGGCTGCTGCACTCTGTTGCGCTTAGCTGTCATTGTCGCCTCGTTGTGGTTGCTGTTATTGCTATCTTACCACTAGGTTTGTGAGGTGAGTTGGAAAAATGAAAAATATGCCAATTCATTTGGTTTAAATTACCCCAGTTTTGCGGTGTGTGGGATTGTTACTTGTTGTCGGCTTAATGAGTGCGCCCTGCCACCTACTTTGCTTACCCCACCGGCTGCGTCTGCCGTATAGACTTTATTTGATTAATTTTCTCCGATAACCGGCACAGATAGCGTAACTCACATTTCATTTTAAAGTCGCCAAAGTGAGTGCGGGGGAAACACATTCATTATTTGCGGATATGGGAAAAATTTTTTGGTTGTGAGTTGCAAGTTTAAAATGAAATATTTATTTAATGAGCCACACCAATTATGGAGGTGAAAGTGTAATATTTTAATGTCTATCGAATTTTTCAAAGCTATTAAGATTTCATCATAGATTGGCAAATCCTTTCAAACTGAAATCGAAATATTTTTAGGAAAAAAAATTAATCCACCCAAATAATCTGTATAGAGCTTACATGTCCATGCATGGCTGAGTGGATGATCGACCTATCTCGGCAGCCGGTTTGAAAACGCCCCATATCAGGAGATTTTTGAAGAACGCCGTATTTCAGAATACTGTTGGGGATAACCCACTGCGACTTTAAGATCTATTTTGTCCCCTTCATGGATTTATAGTGTGTTTATTAATCCAGTACCCGAGAAAAACTTTAGTGTGGAATCTAAATCTACGGATTTCACTTCACCCTCGGCTATTAAATGTTCGCCCAGGTGTCTTTTCCGTTTATGTATCAGTGCAAGACACTCTTCTTTATTCTTGGATAAGCTCGAACATTCCTTGAAGCGTATTAGGTTATATGGCCCTAAAAGTGCTGTGGACTGATCTAGACCTGGTAGATTATCCCAGTAGAGATTTCTTTGAGCCTCTTCCTCTAACCGGATAAGGGCTCTGGCTCTCTGGGCTGATGAAAATTGTTAATGCTCCTTTTTTCTCTAACATCCTTTAATACCAATATATCCCGGAATCCAAAAGCCCAAACTCGATTGGTCAGAACAAAAGTGTTCAGCTTTTCTAGGCACTACATCACCAGTTTAGATGTTACCTGGTGATATCTGAGGGCCTTGACAACCGCTTAGCCGTCAGTCAGGCAAGTCTGGCCTGGAAAATGGACATATGTTTTCCCATGGGTTCCGCGTATCCTAACCGCAGTACAACTACACCGGTAACCTCTTCGGTAATTGAGCCATCAGTGTACTAGTTAATCATGTTTTAGTTTGTCTGATATGTCTTCTTATTACTCAGATCAATTTGAAACCTCTTTGTAAAGCTGAACCTCGGATGCATGGCATCCCTCGGTATTGCAATTTCAGTGCACTTCTTAGTAAGAATATCCAACTTCCTTGGCGTATGACAGTTGCAGGAGGTATATTCTACCAAGAACTCGCTGTTAACAGCAAACTTAAGCTTCCGGATTTCTACAGCATGTCTCAAGCAAAGGTCGCAACTATGTATATGGGAAGCAGTCGACTGGCTACCAACTGTAAGGGTAAATATTTACTGTATACGCCAAGCCACAATCAGGGCTACAGAATCGCTTATAGTGCATTCGAAAGTGTTCAAGGAATACTTGATCTTCTCCCGGTATCCTCGGTATACTTCCAAATTAAGCTAGCTTGGGTCCGAGAATAAAGTGATATTGAAGGAAGCTGCATGGCGGATGACTTCGCCAGGCAACCTATGGACTACTCCTGCATAATTGGGTGTATGGTCGGCTCAACGAACGCTGCCCGAAAACCGCAGACATGCAAAGTCCTTTTGGCCGGTGGTTGATGGCGGGCTCTTATACAACTGGCTAAGCGCTAGGTGTCCTTACCCGGTAATGTACATTAGCAACACTTGCGGGACGACTTAGTATCACATTTCTGCGTCAGAGGAATCGTTCACTGAGATAATATCAGACGCCAAAACAAGGAAAGCGGAATGGTAGGACGTCTAAATGACTGCCCAGGCAAGTTCCCCCAAACGCTGTTTGAAGGAATTCGTGTAGTATCAAGATGGTGCACGCACTGGACCCACTAAGTTAATTCACTGGAATATATAATATATATATTTTAACAAGTTTGGCAATTTTTCTTATTTCTTTAACCATCTTATTAAGCTTAAGGCCGTTTTTAACGAAAATTTGTTTTCGAAAAATAGCAACAATTTACACATGGTAGAAGTTATAGCTGCTATTTCGGAGATCACCAACTCTCCGCATTAGATTTCGTTATCGAGTTCACTGGGACTCTTTTATTTTGAAAAAAAAAATTACTTTCTTCCGGGTGGCAAAGGCCGGGAAATTCAAACTGTGGTTCCGGGTATCAATTTCTACATGGGAACACTAAGGAAGGTGTAGTGGGTGAAGTGGGATGCATATATTTGTCGGGAAAACCAATCTGAAGTTTCAGCTATTACGGAAGCTGTAAAAAGACTCGGAAATTGTGTTGGTCTGCTGCAGATCTCTTCAGAAGATAGATAAACAGAACCACGCAAGACTCGGATCTCAAGGCAAAGATGGCCTGGGTGGGATGGAAAAAGGTCACGAAGTTTATTTTGGCGCTTACATCTCTACCAAATTTTTGGCCGAGTCTCTCCTTCAATTTTTGAAGAGCGTCTTCATGTGGTTATACGAATTGTATTCAAAACAAAAATAGGGGTTTTCGCTTATGTTTTATTCAGTTCGATATAAGAAATAAACAGGGATATTTTTTACAATTTTGGTAAATTTTTTGACAATTATTTTGCACAGCGCACGACCTCTTAGGAAGTGAGGATATATCTTTCGTCATCGGAACTTTAGCGGTCCAATAATTTCTAGATTCGTAAGCAGAACGGCTCGGTGCATTGTTGCGTTGAAAACTGTGAGCAAGACCAGAAGGTCATACATCTTCTCTCCAAAGTAGTAATTAATGTATTTTGGCGCAAGATTTTGCCCAACAATAACAAACAAAGTTTACCCATAGAATTTCAAATTCATTAATTTTTATCTTTCCACGTGAAAGCGCCAAACAGTGCTGCCATTTCTAAAATTTTAAACTTCGCTAAAATTGCCTTTTCATACAAGTGTTAATTACGAATATCCTTTTTCCGCTGCATCACGCCAATGACAGTCTCAGACATTGCGGCAGCATGCTAACAAAACAGCAGCGACGCAATGAATAAGCAAAAGTAGTAGTTGTTGTTATTGCGGCTGCTCTTCATTAAATAGCCGCGTTGAAGCAGAAATTCAGCTAAAAAAAAATAAGAATGGAGCAACGCGAATCGAACACCAATCAGCAATTCATCCGCGGCATCCTCAAGCGCACAAGAACGCATCCTTGCACAGGACAGCCATTTCTCTGCGCTTAAGTTTTATACCAGCGCGCTTGCTCATCCATTTAAACAACACAAGCTTCTCATGTACTTACATACATACATACTTACAGTGGCGGTCGAAAATGAATGAATGGTATTTTGTTTTTAATATTTACAATGTTTTTCAAGCTAAAATTTCCAACTTTATGCAGAACTTAGAAAAAATCCACAAATTGTTATCTAAATTTCGAGCTTTTTAACCAGAATCTTTAGACATTTTTTTAGGTATGCCATTAATAAGCTTTTAAAATTCTAGTAAAACAAGTGCAACTTTCGAGCAGCTAAAAAATCGCATTGATTTTTAATATTTTTTTTTTTTTGTTGACGGTGCTTTGCACTTTTTTCCATATAAACATGAATTTCTTGTGGAAGAATATGCGCAAGACCGTTTGTGAAAAAAATAAAAAAGAACTCCAGTTTTACAAAATGTCACTATTTATATGAAAAACCCGCAAAATCCGTCAGCAAAAAAAAAATATTAAAATCAATGCTATTTTATAGCCGCTCAAAACGTTCACTCATTTTATTAGAATTATATAAGCCTGTTTACTGCATTCCCAAAAAAAGTTATAAAAAATATCTGGTTAAAAAACTCGAAATTTAGATACAAACTTTTGGAATTTTTCTAAGTCCTGTATAAAGTTTGAACGTGTGATTTGTAAAATTTGTCTTAAAGCATAAACCATATTTTTATAAAACAATTATCAAAAAAAAATTCTGGTTTAAAAACATTGTAAATATTGAAAACTAAACACCATTCATCCATTTTTGACCGCCAATGTACATATACATATTTATATGGCTATGTATGCCTAATGGTTATTTGCTTTTGCTTTTGGTTGCTCATGCAACTTGAACAATTTTTCAATTTTAAATGAATTTTCGTTCAATGAGTTTTTAAATTAGAAAATTACTTTCTGTTGCCAATTTTTCTTCTATGAAGTATGTATGTACTTGTATTTGTACTTGCTTATGCGCTTACACTCTTTCGCCTTTGCTATTTTCCTCAAATTTTTCTGCTATCCAACATCCATTCAACCCGCTGCATCCTTTATCCTACTTACGTCAGAGTTGATGAATTTTTAGCCATCCTCAGTGGAGTAACCCGTTACCGATAGTTCGCTTGAGTGTAGATGACACTCCAGCTATGAGTTGTCGAGCGTTGAGCAGCGCAAATAGCCATTAGCAAAAACGCTTATTAAAAATTTACATTTCATTTCAGTGTTGCTGCTGCTGCTGCTGCTGCTGCTGCTGCTTTTGCTGTTGGCACTTTCTTCACTCCTTTGGTTCTGGTCTCGTCCTCAGCCATCTTTTGTTTTTTATAGACTCGCCTTATTTGAGGAGAATCATTTTAGCAATTTACTGCTTTGCTGCAGCGGCTAGTGCAGGTCAAAGGGGTTAGTTGTAGATTTAGAGTGGCTATTGAAATTTTTGTTGGTGTATTTTGGTTACTTTGTTTAATTATTTTAATATATTCCAGGGATCAGCTCAACATAATTTAATAACAAAATTTGAATTTAATTCGTTTTCTAAAAAAGCGACGTTGTTATATGAATTTCATTTTAAGCAGATACTTAGCCGACTATTTCCGCGAAACTGGATCGAAAAGCGCTCTCATGATATAAAAACTAAATCTGTTACTAAAAAAATTCTACACCCTCTGCGCTTCAACATGAAGACCTCCATGCATTTTTTTCGCTGAAAAGTTGTTAAGTGTAACAACCACAACTTTCTTGAGTTCTCGTAGTTTGAACTTTAAATGTGCGCCGAGAATTTTCAAGCCACTGTTTTCTAGCAATGAAGATCCAATAGCAACTGGCCAGCCCCTAGAATATGGTGGAATCCACTGTTTCCAAAATTCCCTTGCGTTTAGTTGAGAAAATCTCGCGGTTAGAGTATAAGCTAGCTTGAAATAGAGTTAAAGTACTTCTGAATACTTTGAAGATTCGTATGGAGGGACAAGCGAAAGAAGGAGCTTACTAAATTGAGAGTATCAAAGGACTTGCCCTAAACTCGGTAGTTAACTTGTCACTGTGAAAGCGGCGTTGAGCAGTTAAGTAGACAAAAAATGTTCGTAAAAAATTCTTAGAGCCATTACTAAAAATATACATATTCACATAATTTACCTTGTATTTAAAAATAATTGTCAGAAATTATGCGGCTATGTGTCTATTTTAGTCATGAAAACCTAAAAGTTCAAGGGTGTCAGGGAGTGAATGCGCATTCCCTATAGTCACAATACTACCAGGTCACGAAGACCTATCAGAATACCTGGATGACCCATCAGCATGCCTTTTATTTTCCTTTTTCTGGAAGTGTGCCTAATTCTCATGAAGTTTGGACTTCCTAGCACTTTTGGGTTCTCCCGGTAAGGTCTTCTTAACAATCGCTCCCTGACTCTAAAATATTCCTAGATAGCCTTACATGGACGTTCTCTGGGCTTATTCTTCCTTCTTTACCTACATACATATATGCCTCTTGAACCACATAGAATTTTACCGGGTTGTGTTCTCCCAGAGTTTACGGTTTTTAACATAATATTATAATACAGTATCATACGTGATTTGGGTGACCGGCCACATGGGAATAGAGGGTAATGAAATAGCAGACGGGACTGCCAAGAACACCACCAGTCCAACTCTCGAACATACAAAGTACATTCGTAGACCACTTCTGCACTTGTACAACGAAATAGACGATAATATGATTAGGTAGTTCAGGGCTAGATGGAATGAGTTAACTACTTGCAAAACTTCAAAAAGTATGTACGAAAATGGGGGAAGCAACTAAAAATAGGTATCACTAGCGTGGACAGGTGCAGGAAGTGTCGTGAGCGGGAGACAGAGGAAACCTTGGAGCATCTTATCTGCCGATGTCCTGCACTGTCAAAAACACCAGTAAAATACTTAGGAGCCTACCAATTCGAGAAGTTCGAGGACATCTCAAAAATAGGGCTGAAATTTCTACTTAAAATCGCAAAAAAAAAACGTTGACATCCTTTGTGATGCCTTCTTTAAAGCGTAGAAACGAGCTCTAAGTGGTCATGCTAACGACCTGCCAGTCTATGTGCGGCTCAACGCCGGCCAGATTAATCTAACCTTAGACCTGTTTTTAAATTACCAAAAACTTATGTTCAGCTTTTAGGCACAATAGATCTCCTGGACGCGGTGCATTCCTCAACTGAATATATTTCTATTTTACCAACCAAAGTCCAATTTTGAAATGCCCAAAACAATGTGTCCAGTTTTTCAATTGTCAACAAATTACCAAAAAATTAAATCCGCTTTTGTTTTACCAAAACTAAGTTTTCAAATGTCCAAAAATTAGTTTCCTCTTTTTAAGTATCCAAACATTAAATTTTATATACACTTCTAAATTTTATGTCCAGTTTTCAGCTTTTTAATAATCAAAAAATTATTTCCAGTTTTAAATGCTCAAAAATTTGTGTTAAGTTTTAAATTGCCAAAAAATTTTCATGGTTCGAAGTTGCCAAAAAATTATGTCCTTATTTTTTAGTGACAACACTTTACGTCGAGTTTTTTACTATCCAAAAATGTATCTCCAGTTTGTGAGTGTGGTATCCATGATTTTTAATTTTAAATTATGAGAAGATCCTTTAACAAGGGAAGACGTGCCCACGGAAGTTTCTCGCACTGCCAGCCATTTTTTATAACTGTATTTTGCAATAATTTTTTATTAATTCATCTTCTTAGCCCTTACTAATTTCCTACTTTACATTTATGGCAAATTTTCAATGTTAATAAACTCTTTCTCTACATATTACCCCTCCTTCCCTCAACGTCATATTAAGACAATGAAAAATTCGCCAAACAATAAATTGAAAATTTTTCGCCAAAGGGCACAATTTCGATTAAGACAGATTAAAGTCGACAGCAGTCAGCCAGTCAGTTTGCCAACAAAATTTACACTAAATAAAATATAAGCAATAAATATGTATGTATGTATATATTTATGTATGTGTGCTTGTATAGAAATATATGAATACATACATACATACATATATATTTATGTACATATTTAAATCCATTTTGTGTGCGTACATCTAACAGTTCCGGGGGAAAATTCAACCAATTGCCGGCCACATCACTTGAATAACTAATTGGCAAAATATGAATTTCGGCGCTGCTCGCAGCACAGAATCGCCAAGCAATTTCGAGTTTTACTACAAAATCAATGCCCACTAAATGAGTATTGAGATACAGGACGAGCGCTGCACATCCTTTCGAGGATGCTTTATGAATTTTGCCAACAAAACTGTCAGTGAATTTCAAAATTGTTTGTTGTTGCCTTGTCACAACGCTAGCTGTGGCGGTACTTATTTTCGTTGGTGTTGTTGTNTAAGTTCGTACGTGGCAACACCGTGTGGCAAGAAGGATTAGCAACTCGACTCTGGGCGCTGCAGCAGCCAGCTAGGCCACCTTAAAGCCGCACAACAAAATTTGATTTGTATTACTGCGGTTTACCTTTTTCGGTGGCGAAGTGTAGCGGCGCTGAAGCAAACAAGAAGAGGAAGCAGAAGAAGACGCGGAACAAGGTTGCAAGGACAACTCCTAGTCAGCTTGCGGCAGCCACTGCTATTTTGCATTTCGAATGCTGTGAATGCAAAGTTGTCTGAATGGATTGTGCGGCTAACCGAAACAATTAAGGAAATTCATATAATGCGGACAAGCAGCCAAGGTATATACATATATATATATAGTTTTTAGTGAAAAGCAAGCAGTTGTGGATACAGATAAGAAGGTTACATACACAAGGCGAGTCGCAAGAAAGCACGTAGACAGCAAGGCTAGCAAGCAGGCGCACAGGTACGCAGCAGGAAGTCACCAACCAGCCATTCAACCAACTAGCTAACTAACTACTCAGCAAAGGAGTCGACGATTCAACCAACCAACCAACCAGGCAGTAAAGCAGTCAAGCAGTGATTGCAGAAACCAACTTCAATAGTTGGAGAGCTGCATGGATGGGGTAAAGGAAAATCGTATGTAGTTTGCTTAGCGGCAATGGTCCCCATTAATAGTGCAACATTTTGCTGCCACATCACTCCAACTACTTGCTCTGCTGTCTTGTGTAGCCACAACTTGCAAATGACATGTCCGATATGGACGTGTAGGCAGATGTATACACATACATACCAAGGCGCAGACTGACAGCGGCAGTGCCAACAACAGATTGGTTCGCTAGTGCGGTTACGGAGCATGAGTTCCATCCATGAAAATTTTGCAAATGTTGCAAGCAGATTTATCAAAAATGTTTATTACACAAAACAGCGAACTTCTAAACAATTCTGCTTGATTTATTTTTGTTGTGCTTTGACACTTGCAGCACTCGTCTTGTACTTAATTGAAAATCTGTGTTGATTTCGATTGTCATATAGTTGGTAATGTGCTGCCGACAATGCTGATGGCGATTTGGCAGCGGAAGATAATTGCATTAAATTATTAATCTTTAAGAATATTTAGTTGAACATGAACAAATGATTAGGGCTCTAAATGGTTCTTCCCTACAAAGTCGAAGCTTATTGTGGTGCTGAACGTCAATTTACACACCCATATTAGTGTGGCGCGTGGATACCAAGGAAGCTATTTTGAATTCGACCTTCCTTTCATCTTATCTTATTTAGCAGATCTAAGACTCCTCGATCACTAGCTTTCCGTGGTTGTTCTCATAGGAAATTACTTCTTATATCGATGCACAACGTGGCGCTTTTGGCGGTGTCCCTTTTTCTGTTCAGTGGCGTGATATTCCTTGTCGACGCACCGACCATTTTTAGGTAGCTAAACATAATAAAGAGGAAATAGATCTCCCCTATTTTATAACTCATTTTGTTGAAGAGTGCCCCAGAGAGCACTACAGGGGCGTGTGCTTTAATCTAATGCTGCAGATTATCATGTTTCGGCCCCAAACATGTTTATCAGCACAATACTGGACATTCCATAGACTTGCCATTGAAACAGCCAATAACGATTTTTATATCGTAGCGTTAGCGGCGTTTTTAAAAGCGCTCCAGGCGCTCACAATAGAGATCTTTGGCCCCTTCATTCGAAATGTTTTAACGCGAATTGTAACGGCATCTTTTTCACTTGAACTACATCACTCGGCGACGAAGTCTATTTTATTTCCACGTACCGAAATGACTGGAGTTTTACCCAACTACCGACTAAATGTGGTAGCTATAAAATCAATAACCCATGTAGCCGCACACAAATTAGCCGCTCCACCTGACTTGCACGGCGTGGGGAGGCTAAGCACAAATACATATACATATATAGGTAATGACTTCATCATCTTCGTCATCTGCGAGAAACTCTGAGCGGGGGCCCACTTCAGTCCAGCAACGCCCAGGTCATTCATTGTCTGCGTTGAAGAAAATAAATGAAATCCATTATTACAGCTGAACGAGCTGGCCAATACGATGATGACAGCAGCGGGCAACGGCAACGGCAAAGGTGACGGCAACGGCAAAGGCGACGGCGACGATGAGGACACCGACGACACCAACGGCATAAAAAATTCATTAAAAGTAATAAACTAATTCCATTCGATCCTATTAAAAATCATTTTCGAATTAAGGCTATTTGCATATCCTTGATAAAGCGGCTTTTGTTGAAATCAAACTAAATGAGTGGCAAAGCAAGCCGGTGGTTGGTCGGTCGACTGGTCTGTTGCAGATGCTGCTGGCCGCTGTGAGGAATGCTTGCGAGCCACATTCACTTCCAGTTAACTGGCTAGTGGGTGTCAACTGCTGCTCGCTCGTCAGCTTCTAACTTTACAGGCTTTGAAAGAGAAATGACTTGTTTTTGTTTATTTATGTACAGCTTGATTGTTGTTTTGTCCGATCTGCGTTGTGTTTTTTTTTTGTATTCATTTGTTTGTTGTTGGTTTTCTGTGCCTGTAAAATGTAAGATATTTAAATTTTTGTCCCTCGGAAAATGTCCTCAAAAAAAGTTCCCTCTTGTACTGAAAATGTAAGCAATGAAGCAGCGGCGATGTTGGTTTGCGCTCGGTGAAGCTGCCACAGCGCTCATCAATCAGCTGCAGACTAATTACATAATCTCCTCTTGATTATGCTGAAGTCCAAAGACTTGTTGAGTGGCGGGTGGCTGAAGTTAAAACCTTCGCTGGCTTTTGCCTTTCTTAGTGGCGCACTGGCACAATGCCACTTTTGTATGATACGTAATTGCCGGCTGTGTGTGTGCTTATATATGTATGCCATGTGGTAGTGCTTGTAGGTAATTCTAAAAGTTTATTCCACAAATTTTCAATTTTAAATATTCAAAGAGCCCAATATTGACCTGCGAAAGGGAAAAAAGGAAATGAGAAATTTTGTAAAACAGATTTAAACTTATAAAGGCAAATAATTCTTTAAAGCAATAGTTTCACTTAAATTAGTGAATGATATGTTTCTCAGGATTTAACCCTGTTTTGAGTAGCTGTAAGAGCTTTAACGTCGGGGTTAGTTAGTACTGCAGGCTAATATAAGAGCCTGCCAAAATGGGGAAGTTGCAAAGTTAGGCCTGGAACGATATAAAGTGGAACAGAATTAACTGAAATGGAATGGTATCTTTTCAACAAAAATTTTATGGAATGAAGTGTAATTAACAGAAATGAAATGGAATGAAACGGAAAGGAAGGTAATGGGTAAATAGGCTATTTGGAATGCGATGAAATGAAATTAATTGTAGAGAAAAGAAACGAAACGAAATTAAATTAAGTGAACGGAATGGTAAAAAATAGTTAGAAATGAACGGAACGAACGGAAACTGATTTAAATATCATGTAATTACGGAAATAGAATAAAATGGACCAAACGGAATGAAAAGGGTGGTTTGGATAAGTAGAATGAAATGGAATGGCAAGACAAGAATTAATGAAATGGAATGAAATGCACCCAAATGGAATGTAACGAAACATAATGAATGGTATTATATGGAATATAAAGCAAAGAATCGAACGAAATAAAATGTAATGGAACAAAGGAAAATCGTTCATAAGCTATCCATGGATTTTGCAAAAGACTGTCAAACACCTTTTTCGTAATATTTAATATCTTCAAGTTGCTGGCGAGAACAAAAAACAACACAACCAAATTCAATCGTTTCTGTCTTTCAATGCAACTCCATGATTATTCGATTATTCTAGTGTTGCCAATGCATTTTCAATTACAATTTTAATTCATATTTACTACTTAATACGCACGGTAAGAACAAATCGGTAAAAGTAGCCCTACACACGGCAATAGAGATCTTATAGCTATGAAGCTCACGCGAGTTGCAGACCAAAGCGATATTACATAATATGTACATATGTATGCATATAATAATATTGAATTAAAGCTATTCAAATGTCCATTCTCTGATAGCCAAACCAAGTCTTATTTCAATTTTAAAAGCTTAAAAAATTATATGCAACCTGGCACTATTTGTAGTAAACGTCATCAACCTTATTAGGATGTCAACTAATTTTGTATTTAAATTCTTTAGAAAAATATGATGCACACTTTTTCAACATAAAATTAGCCCTAAAACCAGCTACATTCACTTGCCTACTTCAAGGCGCGGACAGCCGATATTAAGCTCCACTATCCTCAGTGCGCTACTATGGCACGTATTTACACATGTAACTACAACTATCTTCGAATGAGTTATACGACTGCACCCTCATAAAAATCCGCACAAATATTCACTCAAAATACACACACGTACAAATACATATGCGCTAAGAGTATATGATTTCGTCGCCTGTAGAGGGGTGTGCACAAACAGTATGTAGTAATGTCGCCGTCAGCATTTCGAAGATACTATCTTTGCTTCACTATTTGTATGCCACTAAATTTCTTAGCATCCTTACAAATGTATTTGCAATAAATACATCTCACACAAGCTTACATACTCGAGCAGTTTGTAACTCCCTACTTGTACTACTTGTATGCACAAATCTTCACGCTATTATGCCATAACAACAATAACGCATTTATCTAATACATACTTACATAAGTATGTATGTATGTAGATTCAAATGTAACGCTACAACATCCTTCCACACATTAGTATGTATGTATGTATTTATGGCTGTCTCTAATAGCAGTAACCTTATACCGGATGCTGTTGTTGCCACATCCGCCTGACCCCGAAATTCAATGAACGCACTTGCCTGTTGTTGTCATAATTTATACTCAAACCAATAATCATAACATTTTTATTCAGTTGTGAGTGGGCGAGTACTACGAGCACTTAATGCGGGCGGTATTGGCTACTTAACCATACAAGCAATTCGTATTCATATGTGCCGCTGAAGGATACATGTATTTTGTCGTGCGCTGGAATATAGATTTAGTTGTTGTAAGCGTTCATTGCTACAGTGGTGTGAAATATTGTTGTATATGGAGTTACTTTTCTGATCGTTTTACAGTATGTGATGAAAATGCTTTAATTTTGAGTGTATGAAAAAATTAGTCAACTCCTCACTAACTACATTGGATATATTCAGATGGCGCAGCAGTTGAGCACAACCGTTGTTAAAAAATCAGTGATTAATGAGCGAACATTAGCTTTCAAATTCAAATGTCAGAGCTGATCATACAAATATTACAAGCATCGAACAGTCAACTGTTGAGGTGATCAGAAGTACACAAGGAGGCATCCAGAAGGTGCAATTATTTTCGGTACCCTCAGTTGTATGGTGCGCAACTTTTCTCAACTGCTTCAAATCAATATAATCATCAAAACATAAAGCGATGACAAGGGTTTGCTACGGAGGGTCCATTCATTCAATCCATTTTGTTAACTTCCGATATTTTTTTATGTATATAAATAAACCTTACCACATGCTCTCTATGGAGGGTTCCTTCTAAAAAAAAATTTAACATAAAATCTCAAAGACTATCGCGAAAAAATTCTGTCTAACAATACCTATTTCACACATATATACTCATATTGTCCTACGAGGCCCATTGAAACCAAGTTAGACCTGCCTTCAGGGGGAAAGGCGGCACTGTTTCACTCGGCGTCGTCGGAAGTTCTCTTTCGCTGTCCCATTTTTTTTCGTACGTTTACTCTATCAATGGAGTACAGTGGCAATGAAATAGCATATGCTTATCGTCGCTGCCTTTTCTACCAATGACGTCAGATGCACCTAGAATGTCATTTTAGAGCTTATGAGTCGACATAGATAGATATTCAAGATTCATAGTTTTTGTTTATATGAAACGGACTACCACCCTCCAGGAGGCATCACGGACTCATTTCCAAAGGCCTATAGAAGGAAAACAGGTATTCTCTGTCAGTCAGGTATCCTTGAGGGCTTTAGGCTTGCACATATGCAACGCAATCTTAGTAACTGAATGCGATAGATTTTTCCGTAGACCTGTAAGATGTTGAGGGTAATTGCAAAGGTAACAAATTGGTAAGGAAAGCCACAACGGTTTGTATACCATTACAGATCACACCAGTCCAAGCGCCTACAAACACTTAGAAAACCTGCCGTCCTGTCAGGCCTCTAGAATTCACTGGCGTTCATTTAAAGGAAACGAACTTAAGCTTAAGCAGAAAATAAATATCCTTCCTTATAAGGGTTCTAAAGGTCACTGCCTAATTGGCTTACACGCCATGAGACGAGGAGTCGACACCAACGCTATTGCCGTTATTGAGAAATATCGGGAGAAGAGAAGGGAGTAAAGATGCTTTTTTCAATAGGAAGAAAAACTGAGGCAGAAGAACGTAAATGCGAAGAGCTTCAAATATTGTTAGGTGTTAATGAATTGACCTTGAACTGGCATATCGGTGCCTAGTACCCTAGACAAACAAACCGACACTCGCCACCTATTCGTCGACTTTAGAGTTGCATCTGATAGAACGGGCAGAAGCTACGTGTACGACGCCGAAAAACTAATACGGTTAGGTGAAGCTCTGTTTTGTAAAGAAACTCTCCCCGCGGTTTGAGTCCATACAGTATGCTACATAAATTACAATGAAAGGAAGGGCGTCACCTAACACAATGGAAGGCCGAAGTGCGGAAAGACCCGTCTGCATTCGGGATGTACATACATGCAACTTGCGCAATCTCGCAAAACGGTCCAAACCGACGATCGTTTGTAAAACCAAATGTGAAGATTAAAGCCACTGACTCTCCAACTCCGGACACTCCTACAGGACTTGTTCCGACTTCTCCTTGTCCACATAACAAATTCAGCATTCTGTCGCTGTGGGCAGTCCAGTCCGATTCTACTGATGAAATACCTAGCGAGCAACTTTATATCAGCTCTGTTTCACAACACTACGTTCCTTTTTCAACCAGATATAAGGTTTATTCTGGCGTTGGCTTAGATTGCTATCACAGATATGTGAAACACCGGTCGGCAAAAGCCCGCACATCTTCTATCTTTCGTCCTTCATCCGTATGTATACCAATGTGTATGTACATATCTGTGAAGCACTTGAGGCATCCTAATTGCCCAGAGTTTCCGTTCTAGGATGTTTAGCTGCAGTGAATAATATGGTTGCGATAAAGGCACTCCTATTGCATAGTTTTTCCTCAAAAACTATTGTGGAGTGCAGGACAGCTCTTAATTTGTTACACACTGGTACTGACGTATATCTTTACTACATAGGTTCTGAGGCACACCTGCATCGCGGGCAACGAGCAGGCCAACAAGCTCGCCAAATAAGGCGCTCTGTCAGAAACTAGTGCCGATCCCCTCCAAGCGATTGAACGGAGCTGGACCTGTCCGTGATTCGAAAGACGCAGAAAGTGTGGACCTTAACACAAGGCTCCAAGGTGTGCAGGACTATGTGTAAAGCTCGAGTTTCCCCTATCCCTCAAGTGGAAGGACGCTAGCATACTGGTGAGTGTTTTAACGAGCCTTTAAAACTGACTATGACCAGTGATGAAATATGTAGGAGAAGCAGAATAAAAGAGCGGACAGTGTAGCATATCCTCTGCGAGTATGCTACCCTTATCAGACTACCTATTAGCCTTCTGGAAGCAGGCTTTCGGCCTAATCTGATGTCCGCTGCCAAGAGGGGTTACAACAAGGTGTTCCAGTTTAGCAAAGGTACTGCGATATTCGTCTACATTGCTCCTGATGCGTAATTTTTAGCTATCTAATGTGATCGTAGTTTAGCTGATAACGCTATCGACTATAATGGTATCTGCGAAGCCACGCAGACTACTTAATCTAACCTAATCCTGCGAAAGTAAATGTCTTTTGGCATAAAATCAGAGAGCCAACAAAATTCTAACTACGGGATTTTTATTCTTGTCTTAGTGGAAGTTACAAAGGGACTACAACATTTTTCAGTGCAAATATTTTGCACACCACTATGCATTCACCCGCCGGAGATGAGTTACTCGTGTATCGGCATATCCGCACTACGAAACGATGTTTTGGAAATAAATTTCGCCACTTTATATGACAATAATAATCATAATTTTTATATACCGCCATAAATTCATTGTTATGAAATTTTATCGCTTCCACATTAGAAACAAAAATATGATAGTGCTGGCACACGTTTCCTCCTTAGCTGATAGGTACATGACAACAGATTAAGTATTTGAGTGCGGCAGATAATGAATTACCCCACTTAAAGCTACGTAATTGTTGCGAACGATTCAGGCAAAAAGTGTGTCACTTACGCTGCTGCTGGCGAAATTTAAGATATTAAATTTTATTTACACAACTTTTAGTACATATAAAATAGAATAGTATACTATGTATAGCACGTTGGGCGTGTGCGTTGGGAAATATCGATTTTTGTAAAAGTTACTTCCGGTTAAAAACCCATTAAACAAAGTTTGAAAATAAACAAAACTTTCAAAAACTTCTGGGAGCGCACAGAAAAACAGGCCCATAAAAATGTGGTACAAACTTTTGCGACTAAACATGGAGCAACGCACTTGCCGCCGCCGCGCGCGCCGCTGCCACCACCGAGGAGACTTTGTTGACGTAGGCAACGAAAACTGGGTCAAACAACGCGGTGATTGCGCATACGCATACGCAACCAGAAGACACCAAACCCGGCAGAAGTATACCAGTGCGGTGCGTAGCGGCACTGGGCGGAACACGTTGAGAATGGGG
>NW_016161658.1:18949-42524 GCF_001687245.7 Rhagoletis zephyria
CGTAGGCAACGAAAACTGGGTCAAACAACGCGGTGATTGCGCATACGCATACGCAACCAGAAGACACCAAACCCGGCAGAAGTATACCAGTGCGGTGCGTAGCGGCACTGGGCGGAACACGTTGAGAATGGGGGCGGGGGGGAAGGGAGTGGTGGGTGTTTAGGCGAACGGCTGAGTTGAAATCAGGGGCATTGCGGCAAAACAAAGTTTGCAATTAAATGCCATAAAACTTTTACAAAATTTCCAAAGCTTTCCAGCGCGTCGTTGTTCCAGGCTGTGGTCTGGGCGGGCTAGCAGCTCAGCCTGCCGCCTGACTGGGTGTTAGAGAGCGGAGCGCGGGCGATAGCCAGCTGAGCGTACGCAAACTTTTGTTTTCTGTATTAATTTTGAGTTTTTCATTAAATGACTTTTTGTTTGCTGCCAAAATTCTATACAAAAATATGTAAATATATTTAAAAAATTTGTGCGAGACATCGCGCAGACCAAAAAAAAAAATAAAAACTTTAATTTCGGCTTTCGCGCTCGCCAATACCGGCAACCGCAACTGCTGAGCGCATTTTTCTATCTTACTCTCTGCCTCGTCAAGCTTTATTCGCGCACCTTAGTGCATTCAATTTTTAAGACGCATGTTAAAAACAAAAACAATCGCCAACAACAACATGTGATATAACGGTTAAAATAACTTGACTTTTTTAATAACTTTCGCCTCTGCGACTTTGTTTGTCCAACTTGCTGACTTCTCGCCCCCCTTGTCTAGCTAGTCGAACGGAAGGGTTCCTTGCTGCCAACTTTGCCCCTACCGCCACTTTTTCCAGACAGACATGCACATATAATTTGTTATAAAATGGTGCAAAGTTTGTGGTTGTTTGAAAGTCTTCACACTTCCGGTGATGAGAAATGTACGAAGTTTTGTATTTCCTTGGCGTTTTCGTAAAATTTCCATTCACAGTTTTTTTTTTTGTATTTTCAGCTTGCAGTTTGAAACTCGTTTTCAGTTTTACTTAGTATTCCAATGTCAAGGTCGTTCGAGTCCGAAAATAAATACATATAAAAGTTAATGAAAACTTCGGAACTTTGTTGAGACTTTCGCCGTTAAGTGGGTTTAGTAGGCGGAAGTTCCAAGCCACTAAGCATTTAACACAAAGAACGCCGAGCATTGTTAAGCCAATGACACGTGGTTTGGCGGTTGGTTTTTAGTTTGCAAGAACAAAGTCTAAAGATTTGTAGAGCTAAATTTTCACTCACGTGAGAAGACTCTTGTTTTCAGTTGCCTATAGAGCACAAAGTAGTCACGTTGGGGGAGAGAGGTATTCTTCGTTTGGGCCCTGTGTGCCCTTTTTGAGCAAATTTGGTTGCTTTTCAAGGGTCAGTATTGCACTAATTGTTCTCTTGAGCCTCATTCATGAGATCGCTAATGTAACTGGTAGTTTTTACTTTGTTTCGATCCACATGGAGGCTCCAAGAAATCGTAGTTCGCCAATTTAATATCAAGCTCGATGGCTTGAATACTAAAGTGACGTGGTAACTACATAAGTTCAAACTCGTTCCGTTTTGCAACGGAGTTCTAGCTCAACTTTAGCCTATTCTTTATGAGGCGCGTGCTTGGGCCTTAGCCCAACTTGGCTGCCAATGCAGATCCTGTTTCTGATATCCACGCCCATTTTCGTTAAATATCCAAGCTTTTTACCGAGTTGCCTATCTCTCCAGCTCCTTTACACCCTTGGTGGAAAACTAACGCCGTACTTCCAAAGGAGATTCCGAGGGATCAGTTTGGCATTAGGGAACACAAACAAAGCGTATTGCTCAGACAACTTTCTAAACAACTCGCTATGCCAAGAACTCCGATCGTTGTGGCACTGACAAAAATGTAGTTGTGACATAGTCTGCACTGCCTGCTCTTGGATCGCTGAATACAGGGGTGGCATATCCAACAAAGAATTTAGAGCCACTTCTGACGTTATTCTCATGGTACCCATAATGCCTCAGAGGGGTCAGTCTTCTGGTCTTACTAAAGCAAAAAACTACAAAACTATCAGTGCTCGATTTACCTTCAAATCGACGTCAAGTTTTCAAAACTAGGATTGTCTTGCTAGAATTTTCGAACCATATATCTACTTTTCAAAATTTGTAGCCTTAAGGTTTTTACTTCTTTTTTTGACTCTTCCTAAAAATACATCCCCCTACCCTTTTCTTCCCCGTTGTTTCTTAATTGTTCCTGGCATCCCCAATGGCTACACGATTCCTTAGTACTTATGCTGCGTGTTTCTCTACTTCAGCGGCACTCTTCATTATAAATATGAGCTATTTCCGCGCAGGTGGTATTAACCAACCCGTTAATAATCCCGTTGCTCATTTATGTCTATGCGATGAGAATCAGGACTTAGAGCGAGTTGCAAAAGTATCCGGCTGTCTGTTTTGACAGCAGCTTTGCGGCGTCGAACTTTTCTCAAAATTTCTCATTGCACTTGATAGTTGGCCCCTCTGCCCACCTTGGCACTAAAGTCGGCAATGATGCTTCTGACATCGTAACGAAAGCAGCGCTCGTAAAATTCCACATGCACTCATACAACTTTTATTGTAGTCATTGCCCTTATGTGGATTGTGACAATTCGTTCACTACCGGAGTGATCCTGGAGGCCAATAACAAGCCCCACAGACAAATTTTTCGCACCATCCCCTTTCCTTCCCATTTCTTGTACTGCGGGGCTGTCCGCCTAGTATTTCTTTATGACATCCAGCTGTTGTTGTGCATATCCGTAAATCTCAGTCCATATTAGGTTTGCGAGGATAGTGTGGGGAGGTCACCATTCGAGGCTTCTGGCGTCTGTTCATTGGGTTGGTTGGAGATGGATAAGCAACAAGAGTTAAACGAGTGTGCTTAGCTCAGTGGTTAGCATTGCTGACTTTGCACATCGATGATCGATTTTTACTGAAGTTTAGAGAAAGAAGTCTAATGACGAGATGTGCTGATCTCCGAAATAGCAGCTTTAACTTCTAGCGCTTAGCCTTGTTGCTTTTTCAATTTTTGCTAACAAACAAATCGTGGTGCAAAGCTCAAAACCATCAATAAACGTAAAAGTAAATAATAATAACAAAAAAATTAAACTGGTTTAACTAAATTGCTTAGCATTACAACGAACCTTAAAATTTTTTTGTTGATATATGTTTTCATTTTTTTTTTTTTTGTTTTTTTAGTGTTACGAATGAACTCCCAAAACTAAAGTACAGACTTCATATTTTTTTAAGAATTTTGTTTTCGAAAATCTGCTTAAGGATTTTAGGATACATATAAATTAAAAGCTTAGTGGGGCATTACGCTGAAAACGAAATAAAAAAAAACAACAGAAATCA
This sequence comes from Rhagoletis zephyria, assembly GCF_001687245.7. Lineage (NCBI taxonomy): Eukaryota > Metazoa > Arthropoda > Insecta > Diptera > Tephritidae > Rhagoletis > Rhagoletis zephyria. Next base: position 22,301 of record NW_016161658.1, read on the forward strand.
CTTCACCTTTATGTTGCTGTGCACATAAATGCAAAGCATTTGGCTGAATTATTCAAAAGCTTCACAGCATACGCACTCGCCCACACACATTTAGTCAGAAGCCCTGCCTGAACTTCCATTACAAGAATGGGTACAAATGACAAATGATCGCGCCAACATTTGCCAAATCCGCCACAACAACTGCGGATTTGAAAGCCATAAAGCAAAAAACAATTGTGTGCGCATTTGTTAGAAGACGCTTACAAACATACATACATAGTACAACTACATGTAAGGGGCGATGTTTTTCTTGAACATTTGTGTCACCAACTTGGAGACGGAGACGGAGAATGTTCGGCATTTATCGCGCCAGTTATGGCGAAAAACACTTTACGCACACGTTAACACCGGCGCTCTATGCTGAAAGATGGAGCCGGCAGGGTCGTTGAGGTCGTTAGCGGTACTCACGCCTCCAAATGGGGTTCGACTTCTACTATGTACACCTCTTTTGCCTTCATATCTCCACAATATGCGCTCCACACAATCGCTTACCGTTTATGCGCATAAATAATGTGTGTGTGTGTGTGTGTGTGTGTGTGTGTGTGTGTGTGGGTGGCATGATGTAGTGCAGAATGAATATGCGGAAGCGGCAGCTGGGCGACATTTTTGAAAGTCTCCGCGTTGATGCAGTTGGTTGTTGAGGAAAATACGTACAAGGCGCTTTAACCATTCCCTGCTTTGCTTTGGCGGCATTGTTGAGTTACGCCAAAAATATTCATAACCGTTTCTTCGTAGCGCAGCATTAAAGTTGTAGACATTAAATGGCATGTCATTTGCGTCAACACTCGGCAAATTCGTTTTTTTAGACGCTTTTACGCCAAAAATGTGTATTTACATTAGACCGTTTCGGCAAAAAAATGCTCACCCTACACTTCTGAGTCTAATGTATTTTTCCAAGGCAATTTCAAAAAAAAATTGTTTTCCCGAATATCATATTTTGCGCCATATCGTCGGATCAGGGTTCTAGTATTTAACCACAAATTCTCAGCTCCTATCACCCTAATGTCAGTTAATTCAAACTCGCCAAAAGTTATTAATTCGAAAGCAATTTCGATATTTCTTGGGCCAAACGTAGGGGTCGCCATTTTGTCATTTTTCGTCATATCTTCGGCATTTACAGTCGGATCTGAAATCACGATATATTGATGTTATTGTCTTGAGGAGAAAACTTTTTTCGTCAAAGTTTCATTACCTCTTCCTAGTACTTACGCACTAGTTCGCATGTCCTACCACCCTAACGCATCAGCCTAATGTCAGTAAATTAAAGTTCGCCAAAAATTATAGAACTATTTAAGAAAATATGTTATTGTGGGTGTCACCGAAAAATGTAAAAACTCGACCCCAAACAAAACCCCTGGGGAAATTCGGGGGTGTTCGGGGAACTTTTTTTGTTTGCTTGTAAGGCGGTGCATTCTAATGTACATTCATGCATATGTATGTATATGTACAGTTTTTTAAGCGCGTGATTTTTTAATACGAATATATATGTATATACATATGTACATTAGGGTGCGTCCTCCACAAACAGTCAGTAATGTTTTTCCATCAGAAATGAATAGTCTATTATGTATATTTTAACACCCCTAAAAATCTCACTATTTTAATTCCATTATTAAAATGTTCAAATATTTTTATGCAGACTTTTTAAGCTTAAACTCCTATATCAGCTGTGGTAATTTTATGGAAAAAATCTTTTTATATAATAATTTTATTTATTAGAAACTCGAATTTTGGAATATTTTTCAAATCGGTCCAGCTCACTTTAATCTTAATTCCAAAATATTTTGGTGAAGGTTTTTAAGTATAAAAAACTTTATAACTTCGATGGAAAGCCGCGACTATTTTTGGTGATTCACCCTAATGTATATGTACACATATTTGTTTTGTTCATAATGTTCTCACCTCGGTCGCATATGTTTCTGGCATGTTTTACATACCTTAATGTTACAGATTTATGAGCGAATGTGAGTAGAAATCTCTTTGGGTTCCTTTAAGTAATGAACTTAAAGAAACTTTTTTTGGAATGCAAGAAAGAGGAAAATAAAATAAAACTCTGTTCCGAACTGCATTAAATGTGAACCAAAAATTTTGTATTCTGCGGGGCACAATTGTGGCCGTTTAAATCCAAATTCCTTGAGGGGATGCGTCGTTCAAGAAAGTGAAGGAATAGTTTTCAACTTCAAAGTAGACTGCAAAGAGATTGATGCTACTATCGATAGCATCAAGTGGTTATATTTTGATAGTTCGCCACCATCAGCAATGATTGATACGTTAATGTTGCTTCTTCTTTGCAGACAATTGGTACAACAGGCTTTAACAAACTTAGTTATGGGCCGTACTCAGTTGAAAAATGTGTAATAGTGATCCAACCTTTGATACCGATTTAAAACAAAACTCATCATGAGCAATGAGGTACATTTTCACCTAAATAGGTACGTCAACAAGGAGAGGTTTTTGGACTGGTGGAATTATCGGACCGTACTTCTTCGAAAACGATGCCGGTAACACTAATAAGGTGAAAAGTTAACGATATTGTGGCATGATAACAAACTTTTCATGGTCTGAATTAGATGGCATAATATGTGGTTTCAAAAGCACTTGCCACACAGCGCCATTATTTCATGGCTACATTATGAACATCTGCGGTCTTATTGAATCATTGTATACCCAAATTGTAATATTTCATTTATTTCATCAATTTACAAACCGGTGTCAACACTCTATTTTTTATACTTTAAACCAACCGGATACCAATTGCAGACCTCGCGGCATAAGGCATCCCCTTTTCGTTCTGTCTAAAGCGGCTTTGAAATCGACAGATAGATGGTGTTTGTCGATCGTCTTATCGGGCCTTTTCCACGATCTAACGTATGGTGAATATCTTATCTAAAGCCATTAGGATGAGGCTCAATCCGTTCGTTGCCGGTGGGCTTTAGCCTTTTCAACCACAGGCACGATAAGACTTTGTAGGCAATATTGTAAAAAGCTGATACCGTTTTAGTTGGTACATATGACAGTATCACCTTTCTAATGCATGGGGCTGAGCACACTGAGGGTCGCTGCGCTGGTTGCAGTTACTACTGATCATAAACTTTCAGAGAAATCTCGAAAGTTACTTATAATATCTGACCAATAACTTCATTAATATAACTTTTTATTAACGAAACGTTATTCCAGCTCTGCGATTTTCAAATTCCGCAATCGCGAGAAGGAGGTTTTTACATACCTAAGGGCAAAAGTCGCTATTTTTCCGGACAACCAACTTAATTAAGCAGAGATAACACGATTATTGTCGGCCGCTGTGGTGTAGTGGTAAGCAGTGCGCGCTTCCACTCCGCTGCACCTGGGTTCAAACCCTGGTCAAAGCAACATCGCAAAAAATATAGAAAAGGTTTTTTCTTAACAGCGGTCGTCCCTCGGCAGGCAATGGCAAACCTCCGAGTGTATTTCTGCCATGAAAAACAGCTTCTCATAAAAAGACAATCGCCGTTCGGAGTCGGCGTAAAACTGTAGGTCCCTCCGCTGTGTGTGACAACATCAAGGCACACGCCACAAAGTCGGAGGAGAAGCTCGGCCAAACACTAACACATGTGTCAGCGCCAATCTATTATTATCATTATTAACACGGTTATTACATTTGTACAGATTTGTGCATTTTGGCAGTCACCGAGTCGTGCTCTCTAGAATCTTTTATCGAGAATAGAAAATTAAAATCTCTCCAAATTTCTGGTTTTGAAACCAATTATGCTTTAATTATTATTATACAATTATTATACTTGTTTCAACTAGGAAGCTTAATAATGTGTATATTTTTATATGAACAATAGCAACTTATGTCCATCCAAAAAAATAGATTACGACATCCAGAATTATTGGCTTTACTCGCAAAATGTCCTTTATGAAGTCCTCCAGACAATACGTCGTTGATAAGGTGGGAACACGGCCATCAGTAGGTCAGACTTGGTGGGTGACTTTAATGCCTACGCTGTAAGCTGGGATCACACAGAACGTTTTTTGTTTGCGCAGCGGGTCTACCAGTTCAGTGCACTTTTAAGAGCTTTTGAACTCCTCCTCCCAGATCATAACAAGGCATTAATGAGAGCAGTGGCGAGTCCATCCATGTAAACATAGATGAATGAAAGCTTGCGGGTACAGTTAATGGCAGTTTATATGTACTCCGCACATCTGAGAATATTACTTGGTTTTCACTTTCCAGACCATGGCCTTTCAGGCGGAACTGATGCAACAAAACTGGTTAAGTGTGATATGATATCCGAAGTTTTGTATCCACACACATCTACAGTGACAGCCAGGCGGCAATCAAACCCTTCACGAAGCTGTCGACAACTTAAGTTATAGTCATGCAGTTTTGCATATCTCTTAACGATATGACTGAGTAATTTCGCCCAAAGGTAATATGGGTTCTGAGACACTGCGAGGTAGAGGGGGAATTTTAAGAACGCTGAGCTGGGGCGACATGGCATCAAACTTCCTATTACGGATGTAAATGATAAAATATAAATACTCTTACAAACTTGCAAGCTACTTATTTCTGAGAGACTTATTAAAGTAGCGAAAGACAGATGGCATGACAAGATTATATACGTGCCAAACTGCCCGGAAATTGTGGCCGGTGCTCAGCGCTAAATCACAAAAAGTATTCCACCGTGTCATCCTCTTCAAGGCAGGATGGGCAAATGGAGTTGTCATGTACGCCTATCACAGTCAGATGGTTTTGCCATGTAAAGTGACCAGTCAGCAGTCCAACAAGTTGTCTGCAGTGCCCTCTGCTCAGTGAGAGCAAAAAAAACTAGATAGAGCTCTGAGATTGAAGGTAACATGAGTTTTGCCCACCTGCAGCCCCTCGAAGGGGAGTGCTACAAATGGTTGCAGACCCAGGAATACCTGCTTTGAGCCAGTTCTGGTCAAATGTCCAGATGACTCATTACCAGGTACTTCCGAGTGACCTGGCACTCAGAGTAAAGCAAGTTCGTTATGTTTGTCAACATAATTTAGTTGAGAATTGTATTGCCGAACTAGTTTGGAAGAATTTCGAGGGGTGGCCAATGCCCTAAGTACAGCTTGGCTGTCACTGCAGACACGTAAACTCCTTCCCCTTCACCAATTTTCCACCACATAAGATTGCAAATACCTCAGTTTGGAAGACCGAAGCATACTCCGCAAGAGAAAAGTGAAGCTTCTATGAGGACCCCAGATCCAAAGTCAATAATGCTGCTAACGCTTTGAAGGTCTTATACTGGCTTACTAGTGAGTCTCAATAAAAAGATTGTCAGTTTGCTGGTATCTGTCATAACAGGACACTACCTAAGAGGCAAGCATGCCTATCGGCTATGCGTTCGATTACAAAACTTCTGTAGAAGTTGTCAAGATGAAGCGCAGGAGGAAAGTAGTCAGCACCTGTAGTGCTAGCGCCTTGCTCTTTTCAAACGAACACTCTCCACTATTGGCAGACAGTTCTTCCACAACTAGGGGGACTTGAGATGCGTGGATATCCCAGATATCTATGTATTCTTATTGCTAAGAAGTTCAAAATGGTAGTTAGGAGATCTCGGGAGTTGCTGACTCCACACGTGGCTTCAGAATGGGCGCTGCCTAAGTGACCGCCCAACTTAACCTTTAAAATATTTAGATATCTGCACGGATTATCGGGATTCTACAGCAACAAACTCTATATACAATAAGGACGTTATTTAAGTAAAAATAAAAAATTACGTAAACAAAATTTAACAAGTTCCTGATATTCTTCATGATGTGGAGTGACGTTAAAGTTGCCCCAAGTACTAGGCACTCTGAATTGCTTTTTACTTTCCTGCTTATTTCTGTAGACTCCAAAAGAAAACTGTTCCAATTTTGAAGTTAATCTCAAATATCGCACTTGAATCCATTTTTATGCCACAAACTTAAAACGTTTTGTAATCCAAATATTTTTAAATAAAATTCCTCTCGCTTTCATCATTCCAGCATCAATATCGAGCAAGAATTTTCAAATGTGAACAACATAATTTTCCACCAAACGAATAATAACAATACTGGCAATTTAGTGAAATTATGCAAATAAAGTTGTGGCAACAACAACAATCACAACGACAACGACAACAACCAAACCAACAACAAGTGCGCGTAAATGACAAAATAACAAGAAAACGCGTAATCAGCAACGCCAATGAAATAAGACTAAGACAGGCAGGCAGGCCGAGCCACAGACTTTTCTGCTGCACTTTCCTGCCTCAACCAGCTAGCCAGCCAGCCAGCCAAGCTCGTCCTTCTTCTGAAAGCATTTTACGCAGTGAGTACTTATCTTTTGAATATACTTTAACTACACAGAAAATAAGTAACTTAGCACAACTTGGCCTGTTTGTCTCACCCGAAAACGACTGTCGACCACAATCTGCTTTCACTACGAGTAGGTTTTCCATTTTAAAGAGTCGCTAAAATGAAATTAGTAAATTTTTTTCTCCCTTGAATTGGGGGGGTTATGCTGCTGATGGGCGGAGTGCGTTCGTGAAATGTTGCACGTGAAGCCCTTGCAATCTTGCGTAGCTAAGACTTTCGTTGTACAAACATACATACATACATATTTTTATGTCGTTTTTTTTTGGTTAAAAATAAATTAATATGTAGGTATTCAGCATATTTTTAGGTTTTTGGTTTCTTCGCAGACGCAATCTGTGTGTACGACCGCATTATGCAAATAAACAGACTTTGCCGTCGCGTCGCGTCGTTGGGACGCAGCTGCTGTTGCCGCTAACTCTGCCGCTGCTGTGGTTGAATTTTTGCATTCTTAAGGCATCATAAAATTGTGCCACAACGGCAACCTCACCAAGCCAATGCAGCCAGCGATTTTCTTTGTTCGGGGTTGGGTTTAGCTGAACGAATTTAAATTTCATTGCCTCCATATAATTGCAAGAAAAATATTTTAATATTAACTTGAAGTGAAATGATCAAAGAGAGGATATGAAATGAATAAATAGTAGAAGCGCACATTTTTTTTTTTAAGAAGGAAGGTTGTTGGAGGTGCATGACTGTATTTCGTTTTATGAAACTTATTTTTGGGCATTAAAAATAATTTCTTAATTTTGAAATGAAAAAAAACGGTGTCATTTTCGTTCCAAAACCCATACAAAAATTTTAAAAACTTTTTAGCCGAATTAAAAAAGGAGCAAGACTATCAATTCATCGGAATATTTTTTATTCTTATTTTTATATATGTTACCGGATTACTTTGGGCCAGGGGACGCGTTTTCGTTTGTTTTTTTTTTATCGAAAAGGTGGTACTTCAATTTTTCTTAGTTGCGATCATTGTGTCATGAAGAAATTAACGGTAGTCTTAAAATTTTGAGTTCGGTTGTATTTTTTTTTAATTACTTGGTGTTTATTTTTTGTGACATTTTTTGCATGAAACCCCAGAAAATAACCGACGGCTTTTTATTTTTCAGCATTAATAATGCAAAATGCTATATGATTTTAATTTCGTCTTTTAACTTTTCAAGATTTTCTCGAGGACATTTCAGTGACTCTTTAGGATTCTCCTTATTTTTTACTTTTCGGGAATATTTGGTATTCTTTTTCGGTCCCTTCAACATTTTCATGATACTTCTCGTGTTTTAGTTTTCAAGAAATTTAGAATAGGTGTAGTTATTCTTGATTTAATTTTTATTTAAATGAAGCGCATATGTCAATTAAATCAAAATTAAAATTGATTGGTGAAACCAAAAATTCTAAAATTAAAATTTTTTTCATTTAAATGAATGTGATGAAAAATAGCTTAAGAACTCTGTACGGCCATATTTTGGGCTCTAAGCGAAATCAACGATCAATTACTTAAGACGTTATGAAGAGAGCTGACATCCGCATCCGTTGGGGCATTAAATACCATAAATAAGCTAAACTTCAAAGTAATTCCTCTGCTTATGATCCAAAAAGTCGAGGAAACAAAATACATATTTTATAAAATTTTAACCCATTTTTCGATTCTCACTGAGTATTTTCTTTTCATCCGAGGGAGATTTAATTCCAGTACTATTAAATAATCTGAAAAAAAAACGTTTACTTCTATCCCGCGTAACAACTCTTCGGACACTCGTTAGACGACCACAAAGCCGCACTTTGCTGCTTTTGCATTAGAAAGCAATGGTCACGTACACGCTTTTATTAAGCCATCTGCCTGGTGCTACAGCTGCTGATTACTAATTTCGAACATTGTGGAGGTGGGAGAAGCCAACCAACATATACATATTTGTATGTGTGCGTGTGAGGTTTCTCAGAAATCTGATGCTGCCAGCGGGATTAACAAGTAAAGCAAACAACAGTCGAAGGTGTACGTGTGGAACGTGCGTGAACGCGGACCAAACAAAGGTGCAACTGATGCTACTGTTTATTGTTGTTTTTATTCTGCCTAGTGTTGATTACAAAATGGATGCCTTAATTATAGGTATTTTTTCCAAATACTTTAAGTTTTTTAGTCGAAATTTGTGCAATTTCACTTTAATGATTTCAACGTATGCAGTTCTTGCAACAAAAATTCCTAACGATTTTTTTTTTTCAAACATAAAATTATTATTATTTATTGACAAAACTGAGCCAGTAACACTGTTATTACTACCAACCTTTGGCACTGCAGCTGTTTATGGATCCAAGCTAGATGTTAACAATACTGGCTCGGGGGAATTTGGATGTATATATGTAAATCCCACAAAAGTCTACCAGTAGTCATATAGCCATCAGAGATCGCCAAAGCCGTCACACACGGATTGATAGGACTAAACACACACCATGTTGGGCAGTCAGGCGTAACTACCTTGAACCATTTAGTCATTAAAGTTTCGATGGCAAAAAAAGGTCGACATTGTCGCATAAACTGGAAAATCACCGCCTTTCAGGGATGCATTCACAGAACAGAGCTTTTGCGGAAGTGAAATAATGCTCAAGTTACCGCGCAATAGCTAATGACAAAGTAGAAATGGATTTCAACAGTTCTGTAACTCTTCTCCTTGTAGAGGAGACACAGAATAATTTATTATGCTTAGCCAGCAGAGCATAAGGAGTTTTACTAGCTGTACTATAATGCTTTGCAAGATGGACTTTTTCTTGAAACTGGTGGTTGTTTTTCGAGCTGGCGTAGGAAATCCCCCTATACTTACAATAGCAGTTTTCCTTCAGCACCACATCCTTTTATCTCGCTATTTTTTCTTCCTCTCTTCTAAGGAGAACCTCACACACCGAGGGCCAAGCAGAGATATTGAATAGCAATCGTGCGATGAACACTGAGACTATAATTCCACTCTATTTTGCAGATTACAACTTCTACTAGATTGGAGCTTTCTCTTCCCCTTACCCGTTTAGCTCATCATTTTATGAAACTGAAGACTAAGAAACAAATATCTTAATCTTAGAGCTTAAACAGACGGCAGCGTTGATCCGGATCAACTCGGGAATTAACTGCAGTTGATCCGGATTAAGTCCCAGTTAATCCCGATCAACGCTGCCGTCTGTTTAAGCTTTTAGTCTCAATATAAATAAATCTCAATAACAATCTGATTCTTGGTGTTTTTCTGAATCTTAATATTAATTTTAATTAGTCCTTATCTTGATCTTAATCTTACTCTTAATATTAATCTTAATCTTAATCTCAATCTTAATATCCATCTTAATCTCAATCTTAATCTTAATATTATTAATATTCTTGATATTAACCCAAATCCTAACCTTAATCTCAATCGTGCCCAACAAAGCCTACCATCCTCTCTCTTCTTTTGTAGCTTTTTCGTTTTAGTAGAGTTTGTAATTAGAGCCCAGCGATAACGTCGCTTTTTCATTACAACGCTATTTGCATTTACACTCAACCGAGTGCAAAGAAGTTTCACTTCAAATATTATTCATTTATAATCTCCTTTGACTGCAAGAATTAAGGCTACACAATGCTAGCTAATGGCTACAGCGAGATCAACGAAAAGCCGATCGTCGACGAGCTACCGATAAAGGGCATCTGTCCTTCCGGCTTTGAACCACTTTACGGACTCAGATAATACTCTACAGAAGTTATGATTATATAAGTCGGTACTTATAGAGTGGGAAAACTCAGAACTCAGTTAGTACTAGAGAACAGTAGAGGGGCAAAAACAAGGTTACTCTGTAGGCATCTAATTGACCTCTACCGACTTTTTTTATATACTTCTACCGGATTGGCCTGTCTTGAAGACGATGAAACCTCTTCAGTCTTGGCCTAAGGCAATTTATCTCCCAAACATTATTTTAGCACTTAATAGGGAAACCTGATATACTATTTTGGATATTCAGGGTGACTTGCAGCCAATTGTCGACAAACTGACTTACTTTATTCCATTTCTTCTTAACCCGTTAATGTATTACCCACTTCCTCGTCCGACAGGTTGTATACGCAATGCGGCGACTAAACTGATTTCTATTCTGCATACATACATACGTAAATAAACTCGTAAATATTAACAGAGAATGTTGGCGATATTTTTACCCTTGCCAAAAGAGTGAGAACGCAAAAAACGCAACAGCAACAAAAGCAAAAATATCAAAAATCATAGCTTTCAAGAAATTATGTTTAAAGGAATGATGCCAAGCGGCGGCCCCTTGCCTGCCTGCACTCATTAAGATAATTGCAAGTAATTAAGCAAATTGTTGTTGCAGCGCATTTGTCATGTCGCGGCAAAGTAGCAACTCCAAAGATAATGTATTATATTGCTAAGTATACATATAGATGATATACGATTTAAAATGCGCTCAAATGCTGTGTGTGTGTGTGTGTGTGTGCGCGCGCGCAAGGTAAGAAATGGGGAAGACATAAAAAGCAGTTTGGCGACATGAAATGCGCCATTATAACCAAGTAATTACAATAACAATTACAATTAACTTTGAAGAAAGACGCACACGCTGGCGGTGTCTCAATGTGGGTATGTTTTAGTGTTGGTAGCCAGCTACAATACCAACGCACACAACAACAAAGTCTAAACAGTGCTCTTATCCAGACTATGAGACAAATATGCAGCGCTTTTCCTAGTGCTCCTCATGCACCTGCTGTGGCAAAGCTTTATCCTTCCGAAGCTACCTCGTTCCCTCTTTATATGCAGGTGTGTAAAAGTACCCAAGCGATTTTTGCTAATTCATCACAAAAAATTACCAACAACAAGCACTTCGGATACATATAACTACTATAACGGTGACTTACAAGAATAATAAAGCTCAAAAATGTTAAGGCACGAAACATTAAAAAACAAAACTTTTAAACTTGAGTCATAGAGTCCGTACTGCTCTAATTTTAGTTACCTAGCAACAAACTTTTCAGAAATCTCAGGCACACAAATTTTTGAGAAACCATCTCAAAAAGGAACGCTGAAATCAGCCTTAGAGAGGACATTGAGTAAGCTTCCAAGACATTGTTGACTTACCATAAATGCTATAAATATTCGAGGCCTAGACGAAAATCTAAACCTGCATGGTGGAACAAGGAATTTGGAAGATCTAAAAGAGAGTTTAGGAATCTCTTTAAACTATAAATACAGGCCAACTCTGAAGATTGTTAAAGAGAGTACTAAAAGATATTCCTGGCTGGACTTTTGTAGAGACAATGAGAAAAATTTCTAAAATGTGGAAAATTCTCGCTAAGTCTTCTATAATACCACTTCTGATATGGAAAGAAAATTGCGTATGGATTAAGGACAGCAAGGAAATTCTGAAAGTTCTGATAGGAGTCCACTTTCCTAGATGCACTGAACCGAAAGAAAGTTCAATTATGGCATACAATGTGGGTATCGAGATTGGTGAATACCTCACTACAGCAACTAGACTAGAGCGAGCTTTAAGATCGTTCAATTCATTCAAGTTTCCAGGTCCTGCCGGTAAAAGAGAGATACTGGGCCTTATGCATAAAAAGTGAGCTTAAGCTCCGGCTCGACTTTCAGTACAAACTCTTGAGCTTGAGCTCACTTTGCCAATCCAAAAATTGAGTCTGAGCTTAAGCTCACTTTTTATGTATAAGGCCCACTGTGTTAACTGCTGAGGTGTTCGAGATATATAAGTACTGCCTGTGAGATTTTTTTAAATTATTCCGGACCAAATATGGCATCGAAACTTTCTTTTCCGTTGGTATAGGCATTTCTAATCAACAAGATCTTACTCAAGATGAGATTTAAGACTCCTAGATTAACAGATTATGATCTAGCTGGTAGAATCTTGGACATTGAATCATTTTCACATCAGGGTAAACTCCCCACTGGAAATAACACTGGATATCTAAACCCATAACATGACAGTGACATCGAAGATGAAATAACCACGGGTAGCGTAAACATCTTGACCTAGCAGAGCAAACATCACAAAAATAAGACTGCCACAGAGTGACAAAACTTCAACGACACACAAGAACATCTCCTATGTCACTATTTGGCTTTCGGAAGATCGCCACTTAAATGCCTTGTCTCTACTGTCTTCTCCTCGCTGATTGAAATAGATTACAAATCTAGCTGTATGTTTGATTTAGAAAGGCCCAAGAATCCTGGTTTTTTTCATTCATCGCGCGTTGGACTTTGTGTGTTTCCGGATAAGTTAGAGTTGCATTTCACGCCAGGCTTTTCAGATATGCAGCGCTTTTCCGGAGTTCAGTTCAGGATTAATCAGATACTCGCTGAAAATCTTGAAAGCGCTGTATACCTGAAAATATTAGTGAGGATTTCCACTCTTAGGTTAAAAACCGAGTAGAAGCAAAGATGAAAACAAATTCCTTGCAATTGGCCACATAACTACATGGCATGTTCATCTTCGTTTTCGCAATCTCTTCTTAGCCAAGCCTTCTATAAATAGCTGCTATATATATCCTTCTCTTCAACTTGTCTGATCAAGATTTTTAGAGGCGTTTGGTTTCCGATGTTCTTCCATGGACCATTTCCTCGCTCACTTGTATACCTCCTTATTTCCCCGCTGTTTGCTGATGCCCTTTTGAAGATAGTAGGTTTCTTCGCTATTCTCAAACACATAGAATCCTACCCCGTAGTAATCTGTAGAAGTCTTGATTGTGCGGTGAACCTCAGTACGATTTCGCGATACTAATGTAGATGCTTTTCTAATTTCTAATTTTCACATTTAAAAAATTATAAGTAGAAATTAATTAAAATTTCTACTAGTGGAGCAGTATATTTCTTTACAAGTAATTTTTAAGCAAAACACATAACCGACTATAATTTCCATATACAAATTTAAAGAAACTGCATTTGTGCAAATAGAAATGTATGCTGCGTTAGAAAGCAAACACATGTATATATGTGTACACACTAGGGCGTTACAAAAACGTAAAATCCGAATTTTAATGCTCTCAATAAGATTGTTCTATGCCGAAAAAATGAGACCCCAATTTTTTAATTTTGAAATCAAAAAATATTTAGAGGTCACTGAAAGCGCTTAAAGTTTTCCATATCTTTTATATGGGGAAAAAACTACTCTTCATAGATATGGTATAGGATTCTTGAAAATCAATATTTTTCAATCGCAAAACTTCGGTTTATCTGCAGAAGTCTCGCAATAACAATACCCCGATGTTTATTTAATAATTTTCTATTATTAACCATTTTTTATAGGATTCCTACAAACCTCAAATGAGTCCCCTAAATACATGTTTTTATTCAAAATAAAAAAGGTTAAGTTTTTGTCGGTATAGAACAATCCTACGTAGTGGGTGAGAGTTTTAAAATTCCGACTTTACTTTTTCACTTGCATTTTTGGACCACGCTAGTGTACACACAATGCTTCATCAATGCTTTATCTTAAAGATTATTCCCAAAATCCACAGCCTAGTATTTAATCGATCGGTGCTCCAATTTTCATGCAAACAATTTGTTTAAACAAATGCGTAAGCTTTTTTCTGCTAGAAATTTTCACTATAAAAACAGTAGAAGTGTTACACAAGTGCATTAGTTGCGAGTCATGCAACAAACTGTGAACTTCTAACTCTGAAGTCAACTCTCAAAAATGTTATTAAAAATTTTCTTTGTTATTTTGGCTACTTCACTACCTGCCATTAATGGATTGGGTGGCAGCTTAATTTCATCAAAATTATGCCAAATCTTAGGCAATTGCAATACCGGCAATACACCGCCAACATCGACTATCACAATATCGCCAGTCACTCCACCAACGCTTTCGTACACTTCACCAACAACTTCGCCGATTATCTACTATACGCCAACCTATGTGCCCACACCATTCCCGGTGCCGTACTACACAACTACAGGAAATCGATCGCTGTCCGATGCCATGAACGATGATGATGGCGCACGCGCACGTAGACGTCGTGCTGGACGGCCAAAACGCAGGCAGCGAGTGCAACGCGTCTATCCAAAACGCAAACGTAGAATGTCGAAACGTAGACGTGGAGGAAGAAGAGGTTAAGGAAAGCCAATGGTCAAATGTGTGTTAAAATTATTGTCGCGCCTCTTTCACAAGTACCTATACGAGTAATGTGTTTAGAAAAAATAAAAAAACTTTAAACTTAATTAATTTCTTCTGTTTCATTTATGAATGTATGTATGTGAGAGTGGTTCTTAAAATACCCATATCTAAATTTTATAGGGGGCAACCCTACAACAAATTTTTAGGCGCACTAGCAGGGTTTAAAAAAATTTACATTTTTTTTTAAATCGTTAAAATTCGAAAAAAAAGTTGATTGGAAACTGGATAAATTTGATATTTTATTGAAGCTTATCTACACTGAGGGAAAAAAATTTTAGAATTAAAAAAAAACCAATTGTATCAAGCGTCTTTGCACACTCAGCTACAGCCATACAAGTAAATGTTTTTTCAAATGTTGAATTTGAATAAACATCACAGCGCGCGATTAGTGCATTATGTCTTACCATGTGTGTTGTCAACGCTTTGCATGCTTTGTATACATACATATACTTTCTTAATTACATATGAAAACGCATCCGAGACGTACAAAACGCCATCCATGCAGTGAAAAATCCTTCATTTTAATACGGGCTTATTTGAATTGAATATTTCCATTATACGTAGTGTATGTACAGTGTATGGAAAAATCCATTTTGTTAACACTTTTCACGTGATTTAAATACGAGCATTTTTAAACGGTAATCAAATAAAAAGTTTTTTACAACGCGTTTTTTTCTCAGTGTATTACCTATCAGCTTATTTGTGCTGCTTTGCCCAACACCCTATCGAAGTACGTAGTGAATGCTGGGACACAAAAGACCTTTTTGCGTATGGACCTACAAATGCTTCAAAATTCGACTGGTAATAAAATAAGTCCCCATCTATAGATTGCCACGTAATAATTAATGCATATCTACCAATAAAAAAGGAGATCCATATATTCGCCATAGATTTTTAGAAGTAAGACTTTTCAAAATAATTCAACTCGGTTGGATTTCAAGTTTTCAGGTAATATATTCTGCAAAAATTTTAATATTCAAATTAATCAATGGTGACAACCGTCAAACCTTTTTAATGAAAATTTCAAAACTATCGATTTCGCCGTTAATTAGTCTCCATTTCTAAGACAAAGTTGTTGTTTCTTCTTAATCCAGATATTCAGAATACACCTAGCCAAATTCGTCAATTTAACCCACCAACCAACACCTATTGTAGCTCGATTGCAGAGCGATGAAGCGTTCTGGGACCTTTAGTCCTCTTCCAGTTCCCTTCCAGCAGGGAATATATGCTATAACTCTACCGAATATCGGTAATGAAGCAAGCCCGCTTTCGGAATGCGGTGACTATTAAAAGTTGAAGACAATCCCGCTTTAACTTTGTGATAAGCTCGTGGGATTTCAGTGCGAGCAGCATCGACCCAGCAAAAAACACGATTACCACAGAAACGAAAGTGGAAACGAGCTAGGCGATGGGAATCGCTTACCGTTTCGCTTCAAGAAGGCCTTATTTTAACATGGGCATGTCATTGGAGGTAAGCCCTTACCCGCAGCATTACCTTCAAACGAAGGGAGAACGCATGGATAAACAGAATCCAGAGAAGCGAACAAAGAATGCCTTACAGAGAAACTAATGTAGAATGCCTAGATAAGTACATACTTATTTATATTAAATTGAAATCAGAAAATGTCTTAAAAGGTTAAAATTAATTAAAATTTTTATAAATCAGCGTACATATCTATGTATTTAGGTATTTAGATTTTCTTTAAAATCGGTATGTACATACATGCATATTTAATTAAGCTTAAAATTATACTTCCTCAATCTTGTACGTCACTTCATTGACTGACTTCAACTTCGCTGCAAATTTAACAAAGCAAAACATGATTTTTATGCGAGACAAATTTCCACAGAAAGTAACGGTAGAAAAAGAATTTTTGGATATTCATTCTATTTTTCAGCTGACTACGATGCAGCATTCTACTTTTCATTCCCCGAAATGAAGCAAAGAAGCGAAACAAATAAAATATTGTAGGACATTCTACTTTGCATTACCTGAAATGACGCAAAGAAGCGAAACAAATAAAATATTGTAGGACATTCTACTTTGCATTCCTGGAAATTAAGCAAAGAAACGAATTAAAAAATAAATATTATAGGACATTCTACTTTGCATTCCACGAAATGAAACGAAGAAGCGAGATAAATAAAATATTGTAGCACATTCTACTTTGCATTACTGGCAATGCCTAAAAGAAGCGAAAAAATTCGAAGGCATTATAACGCTATGCCTTCTAGAACACGTTTCCACTAAAAGCGATTACCGATTTTTTGCTGGGGACCTGCTGTCAGACAAAGTTCACTGGCATGAACCGCATACTGAGAGACATAGTTAACTTCAAGCGAGTCAAGAGCAGCTATCTAAGTTGAATGCCATAAATCCCTGCTCTGACATCATGATCAATCTTGTTAACTTTATGCTGAGAAAGTACCAGCAAATATGTTGAATTAGATGCACCTCGATAGCCGCGATAGTTGGGGCTCTTATTCCAATAGTAATTCCCACGAGGGCAAGTATTTGTAGATTGCTGAGCTTGGCCTAAGGAGAGGAAAGATTTTGAAATGGCTTCCTATATTCAAATTTTATGTTAAGGTCCACAGTTCCTCCCCCATGAGCTTCCGGCAGGTGCGAGTAGAGTTCTTTAGCAAGTGTAGTTGTCATTAAAGATAACCACCGGCCTTTTAACTTTTTCAGATAAATTTATCTTTTCACTTTGAAGAAATTATTACCCTATTTCGCTTTAAAATCGGTCTTTTAATAATATCATTTATCCAATGCATTAATGAACGGCATACATATCGAATATTGAAATAAGCAGCTATTAATTCAAAAACACCAAAATGCTCTTGAGAAATTTGAAGTTTTTAACCAAAATGTGGAAAAAAGCCGCACAGTGGTTCGGATAGCAGATCTAGCTGGATGAAAGTCAAAATTTGTTAGTTTTTAAAATACTTAATAGTACTTGGAATACATTCCTGACAATACATTCAAATAGAAATTGCATTTATTAAAGCATTAACATATGAAAACAAACAAAAAAGGTAAGTCAACGCCGCCTATTTGAGAACTCTATTTTAAAAGCCGAAATTTAACTTAAAAGATTTGCTAATTGTACTCACAAATATTTGCATAATTGCAAATTGACTTTATAGACAAAAAATTACACTTATTCCGCTATAGATTCAGAGGTCATAACGCAATTTATGTCCACATTGGTATAAGCAAATTTATTCTGGAAAATCGTCGTTTTGATTAATTAAAAAAATAAATTAAAGAGTAGGAAAAATAAAGGCCGCCGAAGGCCGTTATAGAACCACTTGCATATTATACTTTACACCTTCGCAAATGCAGGGGGTAACTTCGATAACCAAGTCTAACCAATTGGCTTAGATATTTACATTTTAGTGACGGTATGTCAAATCTCAAAATTCAAAAGTAATTATTAACAGGAATGTATCTGAATCTAAATAGAAGATCAGTGGCGGATCCACGGAGGAGAGGGGGGATTGTGTGTTAAAACAGAAAAATACTTGGAGTTATAATAACTTTGGTTATGTAAGAGTTAAAAAAAAATAGTACCTCGCGAATTTTCTGCTTTCTGAAATTAAAAAATTATACAACAGGCATGCAAATCTTTAAGCGCTGTTATAAAATTTTTCTGAAATTATTTGTGTTTCTTGCTGTGATCTTAAATTTTAGTCATGGTAAATAAAATCTTAAGAAGTGAATTGTTTGACATTTGGAGAAGTGTTGCAGAAACTTCCAGAAGACAACAAGGTGTCCGTGATTATGTGATTGGTAAATTGAAAGAAATATCTGATGAAAATGCTCGTTCCGAAGTAAATAAAGTAAATTAAGTAAATGACTTAAGATTCGTAATCAGCAACCCAGAAAATCCCCAGACACCCGGTTACTTAGAAATCTACCGATTTTTTTAAATTTTCGTCCGCCATATTGGATCCGCCATTTTAGATTTTTGGTAAATGACTTTAGATATGTAATCAGCGACCAAGAAAACCCCCAGATACCCAGTTTCATAGAAATCTAACGATTTTTTTTAATTTTCGTCCGCCATATTGGATCCGCCATTTTTAATTTTTGATAAGTGACTTCAGATTCGTAATCACCGACTCAAAAATCCCCTAGGTAAGAAGTGGTGTAAAGATCCATCAATCAACGAGTATTTGTTTAAATAGTTTCGTCCAGCTAGATTTGCGATCCGAACCACTGTGAGCCGTTTGGTATAACTTTCTAAATGTAAGAACATTTTCTTAAGGAACTAATTCGACAATTATTTATTTTTCATTCTCTCAAGTCTTGTTAACGGTAAGTTTTAATAATGAACAATACCAAAACGTGTGAATATCAATTATGTATTTACTCAAAATTTGTGGAAAACCCAAAAAAGCATTAATGAAAACCGGTACCAAATACTTATGTAAGTAAATATTTACTTTGTATGTATTTTTCCATATTTACTCTTTTACTCCATTATTTGTACAGTACAATGCACTTACACAATTCTCATCAATCGAATAGTAATTAGGTCCCGTTAGCACAGCTGCAGTTGAGCCAAATAATTTTCAAAATATTAAAAAGCAGAAACAAAAATGTACGCAGCTGCAATGACACCAAATAGTTTATTCATCAATTTATACCTTAGCACCAAACCTCTATCGAGAAGCATTATAAAAGTCATACCAAAACGCATTTGATACATCAATTGTCTTCTGTGTTTCGTTGGATCAACAACTAATTGTAAGTGCCAACGAAATGTCCCGAAATCTTAGCATTTTAATTGTGCTATTAGCAGTTCTGTGCTGCTTCACCCAGAGCACACTAGGCAAAAAGCAGAATCCACGTCGTGATGAAGAACAACAAGAAGAACAAGCGCAGATTGCATTATCTAGCAACAACAAAAATTTAGAAAATGCAGCTCAATCGGCGGCGAACAATAATGGGCTCCAGAATGCAAATGGCATACAATCTAACCTAGAAACAGTGCTAAAGGGTGGCACGCTGCAACCCGATACAGATGATGGTGATATCGATGAGAATAGCGATGGCGATGATGATGATGATGATGACTCTGATGATGGTACTCGTGGTCGCCGACGTCGTCGCAGACGCGGTGGAAGACGAAGGCGTCGCGGTGGCAGACGCCGCAGAAGTCGCCGAGGTGGCAGACGTCGTCGTGGTGGCAGAAGAAGGCGTCAAAGAGGTTAAATGACGATCTGGAGTGAATTTCAAAACCGAACATTAATAATTGCATAATAAATAATAAATAAATGATAAGTACTTTCAACAGAAGATCTCTTGTCTCATTTCTTTAGAGTTCAGCGAAAATGTCGTGCTGAAATTTGTAACTACTTAGTGCGTTTTTTTATCTTTTCGGTGTTTCGGTTAATGGGGGCTTCTTTCATTGCTCTTGCTCAGTCTCTCCATATGAATGTATCATTTAATTCACGCATAGAATAGTCTATAGTACCGTCACAAGGTCCTCCGGATTTTCCCTGATCGGTGAGGTGGCCTCACTCGCCTACCGCGATGCAGGTCATCATGTTGATGGAGTAATATGTCTATCGGGAATAATCTTAACAGACGCTTTTCACTGGATGGTAAGCTTACTTCAGGAAAGCACAGAGGGCTCCGCGTTTGCTCAGCAGGTCTCCACATTCCTTAAATGGATTATCCGCA
>NW_016161658.1:42549-49477 GCF_001687245.7 Rhagoletis zephyria
TCTCTAATCCTTCTTAATGGAACATAAATCAGTGGTATTACTTTCAGCTTTACTGCTTTGAAACCCAACGTTAACATTGGGAATCTTAACACTAAAATCCTAGGATCACGTGAGGTAATCAGCTTCGGCTTCTAGGTCGCACTTTATTCCGCTACGCAGTACCTAATTCGAGCTTTGTTTGCTTACTTAGAGGCCACAGACTTAGACCCAGGATCGATGGCGATATATATAAATGCTGAAATCACGCTAAACCTTGGTTTCCGCTTACCTGACGATTGTAGCGCTTTTAAGGCTAAGTTAAACGCCATAATAGAGGCCGCTCGATGGCTCATAACATCCGCTTTACCAGGACGGCCTTTAGCTATTTATTCTGACAGCTAGGCGGCTATAAAAACTAATGGAACAGCGTTCAAAGTACAGAAAATGCAGAAAGATCCTAAACCGACTGGCGTTAAATTGTTCCTTCAGTGTTTCATGGATCCACGGATACAGGCACATTCCTGGCAACTGCATAGCCTGCGAGATGGAAAATACAGGGACGGAAATATCCGAAATCAACTCTGCCCAAAATGCGGGCACACCTCTGGCCTTCTGCAAACGCAGACTAAAAGCTAATCTTATCGAGGAGGTAAAGGCCAGGAGGGCTGTGGAAAATACCTAATATACCACCAGGAAAATTTGCTTAAAAATTTATGTAAAGCGGTCCGTGGGCATCACCCGGTTGGACCACTTTTTTCTCAGGCTAGGTTAGGTTAGATTATCTTGGCTTCCCTCATCCCGTACAGAAAAAGACCACACTTGCTTTAGGTATTTCGTTATGGCCTGGCACCAATGCAACATTGGTGACGTAATACCTGGCCAGCTCATTTAGAGCACGTTTACATTACATGGTAATCTTCGATGCAGATTTATTACAATTAATTGCCTTAACAGCTGGCTATCAGAAAATATAGTTACTAATAAGAGAATCGATCAGCCATCTTGCTTATCAGATTATGTGTGACTCCGTGCTCTGCGTGGTGGTAATCACTCTAATGGATCGTAACCTAACTTTTCTAGCCTAGAAGCTATATAGAAAAGCTACAATAAATTGCGCAAGAAACTTAAATGATCAAATAAATCAATACAGTCTTATGGCTTCTCATCGCTTAACAATATTTACATACCATATCTAAATGTCTGATAAAACTAAAGATTTAACACAATCACTCTTTTATTACTTTCATATTTTTAATCGTAAATATGCATTGAATCATTTGACTTAGCATTAACCTCTTCTACGCCTTCTTCCTCGCCTTCCTCGTAGATTCACACGATTTCGCAAACGTGGACGCCTAGCTCTGGCGCCAATGTCCTCATCAAAACTACGAGTTGTTGCATTCGTTGTTGTCGGTGTTGTTGGCGACGTTGTTGACGTTGGTGAGGTTGGTGACGTTGGCGAGGTAGGACTTGTCAATGACGACGGTGGTGGTGGCGAGTACGTTAGACTCGTCGTCGACGGCGATGTTGGACTAAGTGTTATTGTGTAAGTCGATGGCCTAGGGGTTGTAGTTGTGCAGTGCCCAAACAAATTACAAACTCTGCGCAAACCCAACGAATCGGAAGGACTGCAAAGGTTCGCCACAAAGATAAAAATTAATATTTTAAGAAACATTATCAAATCGTATTTTTATTTTACTCGAGACGAAGAATAATCGAGTAATAATGGATACGATAAATGTATTTTGGTTTTATACCAATTTTTCAAGGTTTTTAAAAAGCTGGCTGAATGAAATTGTGGAAATTAAAATCGACAAAGTAATGGCGATGATGAAATAAGTTGTGCTGTGCTCTTGATTCATAACTACAGTCTTGCTCAAATGTTCTTAAGTTAGTGATATGTAGTATGTTAGGAAATTGGGTATTTGGGTAATAGACTGCAACTGTTTCTTCTGCCGTTTCTACCTTACCTTTCAAACACGTGCCTAGTCGTACACACCTTTATTTGTCCAAGTGCTGGTGTAAAACACTTGGCTACAAGTACTTGCGACTCAGCTATAAAAGCTAAACAAAAGCTCGATTGCGGCATCATAAGCACAGAATATCGATCAACGAACAACGCAGGCAGCCGCTATAGTCCAATACTAGTAGATATGTCTTCAAAGTTTGCATACTTCCTGGCGGCGCTCTTAGCGATCCTCTGCTTGGCGCAACATTTTAAGGATACCTCAGCTGTAAAAGTTCGACGCATTCAACGCGTGTTGACCCGCGATGAAATTGCAGCTAGAAGAGAAACGCAACACAACACCAACAATCGTTTGAGCTACACAAAGCAAGGTGGCAATAACGATGATGATGATGACGATAACGATAACGATAATGATGATGATGATGATAATCATCATGAAGTAGATGGAACGGATGAGGCTAATGAAGATTCCTATAACAATCCACTTGTTTTTAGAGACGATGTAGCTGAGAATGCCGCGGTGGAGGTTGACCAAAATAGCACCGAAGGTGCAGAGAGTGAAGAGGCGCGTGCCCGTCGTCGTCGACGCCGCGGTGGTAGAAGACGTCGTGCAGGTCGTCGTAATCGCCGTACACGAAGGAGGGGTTAGGATCCGTACAAGGGTAGTCGTAGTAATGGAAAGTCTGGAAAACTAAATAAAAAGCGTACAATAAAGAAACAAATTATAAAAAAAAAATCAGTTTTTATTTACATACTTTTCGCACATTAAGCACAGCGGCACTTGCTATTTGCGCTATTTTTTAAGGGGGACTCTAGCCCACTTATTGGCAAACTTTCTTTATTTATAAAAATTCTTTAAACTGATGATTGATGATCAAGATTCATGGATCTTTTGCCACATCTGAATCCAGCAACATCGTTTTTGCAGGAAGTGCAACATTTATTTTTTCATGTAGATAATCAGGCAACCAGCAAACAGGAATGGCATAATGAATTCTCCGTTAATAGACCAGTCGCCATTTTTTTTTGGCGCCGGTAAACAAATCCCAAAATGCTATACATTTCACCAGGGACCGTAACAATTACAAATTTTATTTAAAAAATCGCTCTTTAACAGTTTTTTTTTATTTTTATTTAATTACTGCTCAAATAACAATTGTTTCTGATTTTAATTTTATAAATCCAAAATAACAATTATTTTTGATATCTATCTTAATAATCTGCAAATAACTGTTATTTTTGATTTTAAAATTATATGGCTTGTATAACAGTTATCGAAGACTTTTAATCAACAATCAATGTAAGTCAGTCACTGACTTTTATTGTTTAAATCCTACATATAAAAGTCATTTATATATGTCAGTCGCAGTAAACTTTTGCTCCTTCACCGTCGCAGTCAAACGTAAAGACTTGGCTTCTAAATGTGCAATAATGGATTATTTTTCTGAGTAGGGTTACCACCTAATAACAAAAAGTAAACAGATTTTCATCGTTCATTGGATAACAAAATGGGATATCAAATGAAAGGCCTTCGCATGCAAAAAAATTTTAATTTTTTTGGGTAGGGTTGCCACCTATTTAAAAATTACTATCTTCTATACGTAGTTTAAAAGAAAGTCTTTGAACACGATAATCTCAAAAACTACTGAACGGATTTAGACGAGATTTTTTAAGAATAATCTGAATCGATAGGAGTATTATACTTAGTACTTTAAATTCCTATAGGGTTGCCACCTGTGTAAAATATTATAAGTTCCGCACTGTTCGTTAAATTACAAGAAATTAGGTGTCAAATAAAAGGGCTCGGCGTTCAAAAGGGTAAGATGTTCAATAATGCCTCACTTTTTGAGTAGGGTTGCCACTTTTAAAAAATTCTAAGATCTTGGACTAAAAACTGAGGTACCAAGAGAAAGGATATGGTCTCTGCATGTGAAATAAGCTTTTATTTTATTGAGGCGTATTCTTGTTTTCGTACGAATCGAAAATCATGAAATTTTCCGATCATTTTGTATTAAAAAATTTCAAATTTTTGATTCGTGCGAAAACCAGAATACGCCTCATTGTTTTTAAATGAATTATATTTTTATTAATCATATGTTTTGAGTCATATGTCTTTGAGAAAAAAACACCGTAGTAATTTTAAAATTTAAAAATTACATTTCTCGTCTGAAAAATAAAATACTCGAGCTAACTCGACGGTACACAGTGTGCCATTTTAACACTTCATGCGAATTAATTGTACCACTTTCGACAGAAGCAATATTTTGATATGAAACAAAATGACTTTGAAAACTAATTTAATTGCCTTACACGGAAAAATATTGCCATTGAGCCACTGTTACTCCTTGACATTAAACAAATTGTCAAAAATAGTGTTCATCGAAAAAAACATGCAAACTCCAACGGATATATTTAAAAAAAAAAAACTTTTTTTTTTATTCTTTATTATAATAATATTATAGATTTTGAATGCAGTTGTGCATCCTTCACACACTTTTATATCCCTCGAACAACAAGTGAGTTTTAGTACTATTCAAGACCTTTAATTTTAGCCAAGGTAGAAGTCTCTAGGCCCTTTGAGAGGTAAATTATTATTATCTCCTATTCCCTATCCTCCCCAATATTTGCGACTAAGTTCGACTTGTTTTATTTTTCTGTTTTTGAATTTTTCCAACAATCACTTGCCAACGTCCTTATATTTACATACATATGTGTGTATGTATGTATGCATTCATATGGTCATATGTGTATAAGATTCTTGTAAGGCAGATATGTNAGATTTTCTTCCTTTCTTTTCCCCGATTCACATACATACATATTCGCCGTATGTGCTACACACTTCGGTTCTTCTATATTTTTTTTTTCATCTCCCGCATGTGTCATTTATGTAGGATGTGTACACTCTCCCATATGACACGATGGCGTGAACATGCCAGGATGAGGAGGCAACAATGGGGAAACTGCTTATATGAATCTTCGATTCTGATTGGACGCAACATTTGTCCGCTACGCTGGGTAAAAGCGCTGCGGCATACACACGTATCTACATATATATGTATGTATTATACATAAATTCGCCTCCATAAAGTTCACCCATACACTTACGAAAACTGACATTTAAGCACCTACACATTGGCGTTGATGGTGTTGGCGCCGACGCGGTACTGCATGTGTGCGTGTGTGTGAGTATGGCGCTTATGGATATTGGAAAACTCCACCCACGTACATAATTGAGGCAAAGCAAGGCGACAGTAGTACATAAATCGATGATTGTAACATACTCCTATTGGTATTTGTTGTTTTTCTTTTTGTATTGGCCATGGTAAATCTTGTTGCGGTGTGAGTATGGCTTTGGGCATGTATGTAACTATGTACTGGAGGAGCACATGTAAAACATTTGTACTGTTTTCTCGTATGTCCTGCATTTCAAATTGTTAGTTAATTTTTACCAGCAGCGCCCAATTATCTAATCCTAAAAGAATTAGTTTGACATAAAGCTTTGAGAAAAGTATCTGTATATTTATATCGCTTATATTTTTTTCATAAATCGTTGACATTAACAATTAAACGTTTGTACTGATTGTATACTTGCAGTATCTACCCCCAGGCCCCTGCCACCCTTGTCACTATGCAAATTGGGGGTCAAAATTTCAATTAGTTATAAATATGCAAATAAAGACAAAATAACCATGAAAATATTGGGCTTTAAATGTGTAATATGGTTTAACTTTTTCGAAAATGGTTGCCACCTTTTAAAGAATAAAATTAAAATAATTTAAACAAATTATCAATTATAACAATATGGACATAAATCGAAATGGTTTTAAAAAGGCTTTATTTCTCAATTATATGTAGGAGGGTTGCCAACTGTTTAAGAAATCAAGTTCAATTTGAAATATGCGTCACAATATGGGTGCCACGAAAAGGGTTTAAGAAGGTAGTAGTTTGAAAATATGTTCAAAATGGTTGCCACCTGTTTTAAAAATCGAGTTTAGTTAACTTATGTATACACAAAGAGAGTAAAGAAATATTATTTTGAACATTTAGATTTTTTTGAGGTGTTTGAAGAGCCTCGCCGGCTGTTAGAAAAGGTTAATTCCAACTATTTAATAAATTAAATGAATCATCAAAAGATGGGTATGAATAAAAAAAAAATATTTTCTGAGCTGGGATAAAGAGAGCAGCTATCAGTTAATTAAAACATGTAAGACAATGGCAGACGAAGGAGAATTTGAAAAGGCGAATCTCTCAAGGTAAATGAAATATTAAAATACGAAATAAAATGGCTGCATTTCTTTATTCATTCTGAATGTTTGGAATGAACTTTTTTGTTTATTTATTCTTTAGAACGTTCCTGATGATATGTTGACGTATATTTCAAACGCATTCTGTTTATTCCGGCTGTGAAATGGGAAGTATAAAGAAACGCAGCCAATATGTGTCAGTCAAAAGAGTTCTAAGAAAAATTAAGGTAACTGAATTTTTTTGTTAGGGTTGCCACCTATTTGAAAAACAAAATCTATCTATTTGTGTAAAATACATATAATTTGGAGAAGACATTTCTCGTAAAGGTCTACACCGTTATTTCACATTCGAAAAATTAAATGTCAAATTAACCCTTTCAGTACAATCGTCCAATATATTGGACAAACTTTTTTGTACTCAAAGCTCTTTTCTACTTAAATAAGAGCTTTTGTTTTTTAATATAACAGTTGTTTCGAGAAAAGTATATTACTCTTATCTACCGCATTTCGATATTGAGTAGTGTAATATATATATGAACAAATTAACTATTTTTCGGTGGAATTGAGATCCGAAAAAATGTTAAATGTTATTCTCAGTTTTGAAATATATTTCGTAATGGTAGCAGCGCTGAAAGTAGTGAGGAAGACGAACCCGAGTCCCCATTTTCAGCCGCGTAATCGCTATTCGTACCTCGTCATAGTCAGGCGGTGGGACAGCTACTCCATCATCATCGAC
>NW_016161659.1:0-12424 GCF_001687245.7 Rhagoletis zephyria
CGCTTGGTTTGTCAAACCGCTTGTGTGGTGTATTTCGCTCTTAAGCTTTTTTACAGTTCCGCGTTTGTATGTATGTAATTACTTGCAACCATACATACTTATATAAATGTCTATATACATACATATGTACATATTTGAGCACAGCTTCATAAGAGAAATTAATGAATTTAAATTAAAGTAGACCGCCCCATAATGGCTTGTTTGAAGAGTAGGAGTCACAAAAAAATGTAGATACACACTAGGCAAATCCATGCACATACATACAGTGACTCAAACAAATGACCACGGTTTTGATTTTTTTTTTCAAATATTCGTAATGTTTTTCGAGTTAATTTTTTTTTATAAAAATATAGTCCAAGCTTTAACCAAAACTGTATAAATCACAGTTTCAAACTTTATACAAAATTTAGGAAAATTCAACAAATTTTTAATGTGAATTTTTAGAACATTTTTGGGTATGCAGTTTTATAGCCCATACAACGGCTAAAAAGTCGCGTTGATTTTTGAGAATTGTTTTTTTGGGCTACTTTTTCGGTTTTTTTGTTTTATATAACAAGTGTAATTTAAAAAACTGGCGTTGATATCTCGAAATTTGGGTGCTAACGGTCTCCCACGTTTTATTTCATAAGAAATTCATACTTATAAGGAAAAAAGTGCAAAAATCCGACACAAAAAAAAAAAACAAAAATTCTCAAAAATCAACGCGATTTTTTAGCCGTTTGAAACTTGCACTTCATTAGACGAAAATTGTATAGCCTGAAATTTTGATGAACATTTTTTGAATCTTCCTAAATTTTGTATGAAGTTTAAAACTGTGAATCGGACGATTTTGGTTAAAGCTTGGACGATATTTTTATAGAAAAATAACAACAACAACAAAAATTTGGCTCGGAAAACATTACGAATATTTGAAGAAAATCAACACGTGGTCATTTGTTGGAGTCACTGTAAATATGTATGTATACATATATACTCATACAAATAGCTTTGAATACTTGCTTGCCTGCATTGCCAGTTGGCCTGATCAACTGGTAGCAAACACATTAGCAGCTTTATTACCATACACACATGCACGCACATACACGCACACCCACAAAGAAATGCAGACACGTTAATACGTAAGCGTAAAAAGTCAGACAAACAGCTGGAGAAGCAGAGTGGGTGGTAAAATATGTAGACGTCTATGTTAGTTTGACACATAAAATGTATGCAGAAACAAGCAGATAAACGTACATACATATATACATTTGCATTTAAGTAACGGTTAACGGTATTCTAGACTGAATATGTCTAGCTGGTCGGACATTGGTTGACATCATTATTTGTTGGAAGCTTTGCTTAAAATACAAAACTGAGTATACATACTTAGAAATCATTTTACTTTTCAATAAATGCAAAAAAAAATCTACGCTCGTAGTTGAAAAGAATACATTACATATGTACATATGTACATACATACACTTCTAATGAACTTTTGAACGTACATAAATATATGAGCAAATCATACGACTTGGTTTTTTAGTGTCACTTCCTTCGCTCGGCAGCAAAAAAACGCAAAAGCATTTTTCCTGCATTTATTCCAATAAACGGAGTTCCAGAAACTAGTACAGTAAAAAATAAATCACAGTATTTGCACAATTTTAGCCTTAAAAAGTTTACTTAGGCGAAAAAGTACCGAGATTATTAATTTTTTTATTGTCACTCTTTTTTTATATAACTTTAGGAAGTTTTCAACTAGAATGCTCATATTAGAGGAAATGAAAGCTGGCATCAAATACAGCATATCTGTGAAGTCTCTAGAGTGTGCCACCAAAGAAAAAAAAATGGCACATCCATAATATTTGTCGCAGCTATTTTGTAATTTTTGAAAATTAACGACATTTTGATTTTAAAAGTTTAAGATATGTACCCAAAATATATCAACATTAAACAGTGAAAATGTTCTTTAAAAATTTTACATGGCGCTCATATATGAGCGAAAAATACTGTAAAAAATATTCCACGTCAATATTTAATTACTTTCAAATAAGGCCTTTATGTTGAGGTGTGTGAGTAAAAAACGTGTTAGCTGACGGTGTATGGTGCTACGGAGCGTATGCGTTACATACGAAACTACGGGTATAAGAAGATGAGTTTTTATTTTGACTTTTAAGTATATCTTTTTTAAGCTTTCATTTTAATACAATTTCGCTTTGCCACCATTTTCCACCAAAAACATGGTATTGTCGAAAAATTTATTAATTCGCGAGATTTGCTCATATATGCATAAAGTAAAGTACTACTTTTTAAAGTTTTCAAGGTTTGAGTATCAAATACAGATCATTAGCATAGCTTTAAAAAATATATTTTGTAGAAAAAAAAAATTTCGATATCTATTAAATAAATTTCTCACTTAAAAATTTCGTTGGCAACCCTATTTAGAAATACGCTGGAATGAATAGTACACATCTTGAGCATATGCATATGTACTGTGTATACATAGAAAAATGCTTATTGAAATTAACAAAATAAAAATTTGTATTGCATAGAAGCGTGGCAACCCTGATCGAAAATTTTTTCGTACCAAATTTTTCAACAATACCTTTCATTTCATATCTAGATTGCGATGCTTTAGAAAAATTGTGTACAATCGAAAATAGGTGGCAACCTTACACAAATATCGTAAGCGATAACAGTTTGTAAATAGGGAAAGCATTGTTTAAGAATCTTCTCTTGGTACCCATAAATAGTAATATTTTAGCTTTTTTTCTAAACAAAAAATTAAATAAATATGCGATTCAAAATAGGTGGCAACCCTACTAAAAATATTTTTGAATTAGGGTTTTTTAAAAATACCTTCCATTTGATACCCATGCTATGATGTTTTAATTAATTTGTAGCTAATTTCGAATAGGTGGCAACCTATTACCTCAGATTCAGATAACCTTAAAATGCAAAACATTAACTGTATACAAAATTTCGTCAAAATCGTTGGAGCCGTTTCCGAGAACCCTATGGATATACATATATATTTATATACAAGATTTGCTCGTTTAATGTAATAAGATATGTATGTAGCTATATAGACAGTTGCTTGGAAAACTGTACCTTTGCTTTGATTATCTGCTTATAAATAGTGCACATAGTTAAGTGGCAAATCGCTATATATTTATGTATGTAGTTATTATGAGTGCCTTTTCTGCTGTTCTTCTTTCACATTTTTCTGCTTTGCTGCTGCATTCTTTGAAAACTTATATGTATTGATTTATTATTCTCATTAATAGCGGTGAGATGTGATTATGATTAGTAGGTCAATGAAGACAATTAAAATGTGAAATGGAAAGTTTGGCATATCAAAAAATATTAAAAAATTCTTGAAAATAATGTCTAGCCGGAACTGGGTAGTTAAAGCTTGAAGCAGATTTTTTGTCGAACTTTGGAACTTTGAAAATACAAATCATGGTGAGTTCCAAAATAAACAAAACAAAAACCAAATAAATTTGCCTCATTACTGAAACTTATTCACATGAATTCATAAAATGTTTTGTCGAAATTTTGCGATTTAAAAAAAAAAAAATTTTATCTCTAATCTTTCGTTGATGTCCCATTATGTTGATATTAAAAGGATCACCCTAATACTTATGTATACTAAGTCATGTGAAAAATGATAGGAACACAAAATTTTCACCAGTTTTGGTTATTTTTCTTTTGTTTGCTTAATTTTTATTATTTTTTTTTGATAAAATACAGCTCACTATCTAACCAAACCATATAAATCCAATTTTCAAACTTTGTAGAAAACATAGAAAAAATCTAAAAAATTTTACAAGCAAAAACTTTTGATGAAGAAACTTTAGAAAAATTCTAAGTATGAATTTTTATAGCTCATTAATTTGTAAGTTAATAAAGTGCAAATTTCTATTATCTAAGTGGCTCAGATATCGAGTTGATTTTTAAGTTTTTTTTTTTTACTAACGGTATCGCGCATTTTCTTCCATGCAAAGTATGTTCGAAATTTTTTTTTGTATGGAAGAAAATAATAACATGCTCCGCAACGGCAGTTTTTAGCCCCTTAAAATATGCATTTTATTACATTAAAATTGAACTTCATAATCAAAAAAAAATAAAAAAATTTTTAAGTTTGAAACTCTGATCAATTGTTATAATTTTTGTTATAGATTATGCTATATTTTTATAAAAAAGCAATGAATATTATATAAACAAAAGACATACTAACACTACTGAGGAGCGCTATCCAAGTGGCCGGCACTGTACCTACAAAGTATTAAAAAAATATGTAAATCCATCTAAATTTTATAAATATTTAATTCATGTACTTATAACACACATTATATGCAGCATCATCAAAATATCTTTCAAAAAGTTATTTGTCGTATGTTAGCACAAATTATATGCGCACATGCGACTAAAAAATATTAGCACAGCACCTTAACGAAGGCAGCGATAACGAGGCGAAACAAATCGCAGAATAACGAAGAAATATTCTCTGACGAGTAGATACTTGTTGGCTTAGCTGGTGAATTAATTTGGCGGGCATACAAATATATGTACATACATATGCACATACATTAGTATGTACACACTTTTATTTGCACAAGCAAAATGAAGAAACAAATAAACCCACAAACAAAGTGCGTTAAATGAGAGCAATGGGGCTGTGGCTTGGTGAGCCGATAAACGATCGCAAACCGACAAGTAAATTTAAGCGTTGATTTTGCAATGATTGTATGTAGACGTGTGCGCAGTGACGGTGTATGAGCTAAAGGTAAAAATAATTAAGCATAACAAAAGCAATAAGAAAGCAAGCGAACTTATACAAATAAATATATGGTACATTTATATATTCATATGTATGTACATATGTAGTTTGGTTGTGTACTTATTTAAATACACTATATGCAAATTGTATGCAGATATGTATTTATTTATGTAGCAGAGTATCGCAGAATGAAAAAAAAACCAAATAGAAAGAAATAAAAGCTATGCAATAACCGCAAAATGGGAACAAGAAATACATACAAACTTTTTAATAAATGCCTGTACGTACATACATATGTATGTGTGTACGTATGTCTGTATGTACATTAAAAGAACGCACAGCAATTGCAAAAAAGAACACAACGGCATAAAATGAGAGCAAATACTCGTGTACCTATGGACAATGTTGCCATACATTCGTTTTTTCTATAAAAATTGGTAGGTTTTTTCCATTTGGTAGGTTGGTAGGCTAGATTGGATTTTGGTAGGTGTCGTTACTCTTAATCCTGTTGCCCAATACGATCAGCATGAAAAGTGAAGATCTTCGGCGTAATTTGGAGGTTCTCAAGCCATTCCTGGATGATTTCGAGGTATCATTCTAAAAACGCTACAAGGTCAGAATTCCTGAAAGGGACTGCTGTGAAGCGGTAATAATATGTATGACTGACGAAAGGTCGCAAGTATTTTATGCCGTCGGATCGACGATGGACGACGGGAGTACTGGGTCAGGCATACTTGGACGAAGATTCCAGAAAAGTCTGCCAATAGCCTGGGTATATTTGTTTGAATTTGAAGTCTATGTCCGAGAATGGAGCCAGAATAAATATTATGTCAGAAAGTAAGGGAGCGTTAAAGTCCTTAGACCTTTTTAAAATAGCATCAAGGCTTGAAGACAGCTGTAAAACTCTTCTAAGCTACCCGAACGCAACGAAAAGGCTGATTGTCTCGCAAAGTGAGGAGCCCAAATGCGCTTGCATGGTCCTGAGCGCTTCTGCTGTTCATGCAAAGGGTACACTGCCCAACTATTTAGAGGCTGAGAAGAATTTCATATTGCTTCCCACTGGCGGAAGTCAAAGGGAATAAGACAATCAAAGAGATTCATAAGTTACTCCAGAAAGAACTCCGAAAGACTTGAACTTAGGCGGGAGAGTACTGGAACTCGCCACTGACATCCTGACAGGACACTGCGAGATAAGCTACCATTTGAATAAAAGGGGGGTTTCTTTAGAGACGGACTGCGAGCTTTATGGGCTGGGTTTACCACAATAATAATAATATGTCGACACAATAAAATGAATAGTTATGCGGAGTTAATCTGTTTTTATTGTCTGTATCTACATCTTTAATAAACTTGACATTGAAAAAAATTAAAAACTCAAAAAAATTTTGGTAGGTTTTGGTAAAAATTTGTCCCTGGCAACACTGCCTATGGACTACTCTGACGACGACGACGGCGATGGCGGTAGCGCGATGTGAATGCCTTATATGTAGCCTTATATGTATGTAAGCAGCAACAAAAATAATAAGAACAACAACGTATGGACGTCTACTAAAATGGTGACGAAAAATAATAATAAAACTGCCAATTGTTTCGAGTCGGCATTAAAACAATGAAAGGCGATATGTATATGTCTTGCACACACAAATACGCACAAACAAATACATTCATACGTATGTATGTATGTAGGTACAAAAGATATAGAAAAATAAGGACGGAAAGAGGGGAAGGAACGGATCGTCGGCAACAGTATTATTGCGCACAGCTAACTAACTAAAATAAAACTTCACGAGAAGGTAGAGCAAAGTATTTAACAATGAACAGAAAAAAAATGTACAGAAAAAATTTAGTTTTAACTGTCTGTTGCTGTGCAAGAGAAATGTGAAAGAAAAACAACAGAAAGCCTTATTCAACCGATTTTTTAATAGGGAATAACTGTACTGATACAAGAGTAATGAGCGCAATGAGAGCATAAATAAAATAAAATAAAATGGATTATAATTAGCGGCAACTACAAAAACAAAAAACTAAGGCATAACAGTGACAAAAGCAAAGTATGCATACATATCCACTTACAATTTAATATACAACCATTTTTAGTAGGCAACCGCAAATAGAGCAGCTGTGTGCTGTTAAACCATAAATGGAGCATTTAGCAGAAGCAATGGAAATGCAGTAGAAAATACATTGAAAATATTACAATACGACCCATACAAGCATACATATGTATGTATAAAAGCAACCAAGAAAATCCGATTAAATAAGTTTGCAAAATCCGTAAACAGTCACAACAAGTGGTATGGGCAAAATTTGTGTAAACCTTCACGCGTAAGCCAAGACGAATTCAGAAGTAGTACAAATAAAAACAAATCGAATCGCAACACTACTCGTTCAGTTTATAGTTCAGAACTTATTCGGGTTTACTTCGGGACCATTTCGTGCCTAGTTCAGGGATTTTTCGCGGCTAGTTCGGGACTTTTTCGAGTATAGTTCGGAACCAGTTCGTGCCTGGTTCGGCAACAGTTTGCGATTAGCTCGGAACTTTTTCGATGCCATTTCAGGCCTATTTCAAGAATATTTTCGGGACCATTTAAGGTCTAGTTCGGGGTTAGTTCGAGACACAGATACACCTGTGGTCAGCTGATTAAGTCAAGTGACTATATATATATTCTTTTTTATAAAAGTATAGCACTTTACCTAACCAGCGCCACATAAATTCACATCTTAAACTTCGTACAAAAATTATGAAAATTCCGCAAACTTCCAAATTTGCACCCAAAAATTTTAAACTTTTTATTTAGAATTTCAAGAAAAGTTTTGGGTATGCAGTTTTGTAGCGCATTAAATTTTAGTACGTTGAAGTGCAAATTTCAAGAGGCTAGAAAGTAGTTGATTGTTAATAATTTTTTTTTTCTGTTGGTGCTAGGCATTTTCTTCTATAATTTTGTAACTGCTTACTTATATAATTTGCTAAGAAATTACTGTTCTGTGACTTAGCACTCTATATATATACATATGTATGTATGAGCCAGAAAATACTTATTTGGTTATGGGCACTTGCTGACGTACGCTTGACCATTTTGGTCAACGAATTGTTTTTTCCTCCGAATTTTTTATTTTTTATTCTTTTTTTTTGCAATACATTACCATATTATTTTGCTGCCGACAAGTAAACACGTACAAAGTCGATCTTCATGCATGCATACATATTTACATACTTACATGCAAATAAACTTAATTTGTGTTTTTTTGTTTTTTTTTTTTTTGTACATAAGTCAGCCTATAGGCGACTTCAACGACATAAGTGAATGCCCGCTTGACTGCGAATTATAGTAGAGGTGAGTGCGCGCGCGCATGCGCTTGTCACTTGTGTCATTTGTGGCCTGAAATGACCTCCCTTAAACTTATAAATAGCTACTTAATTTGCAGCAAATACAAAATTAATACTATTAAAAGTATTTACGAGTGGTTTGTCATAGGCAAAAAAATAAAAATAAAAATAAGTATGTAAGTATTTAATAAGTCGCTTTAACTTGTGTCAGTAGTTGCATAGTACATTGTTGCTATGAATTTAATTCTTATTTGTTGTTATTGTTTTTTTGTCTGCTTATTAGTTATCAAGCAATTAGCCGGCCTTAATTTGGTCAACCGCAGCTTGCTGCTTACTTGATTGAATGCACTTACAACATGCATGCATACATATGTATGTATGTATGTACTTGCATCATTTTCCATGCATGATTGAGTACTTCACTGTCTGAGGCCAGAGATGGACATGCCATATGGCCGAATGACCTTATTTGCTGTTGTTTTTCTGTCTATGCCAATTTTTTTTTATCGTTGTTTTTTTGCTACTTTTTGCATTCAGTGTTTTTTCATTGGCCTTTACTTAAGGCAGTTGCAGTTTCATTCAGTATTAAAACGCAGTTATACAGCTAATCAGACTCCGCGCTGCCCTAAACGCTCTCAAATGCATTTACATACATACATATGTGTGTATATTAGAGCGTACCACCTTATAAGCAAATAAAATAGAGTTCGCTACACCACTGAATCAATTTCGAAAAATATTTTTTTTGTGCCGCACCTATTTTTTTTTTTAATACATAGTTCGACTAGAATAATCAAAAAACTTCCTTGGCACAAGTTTAATAATTTTTGGCGAGCTTCAATTTACCTACATTAGGGTGGTACATTAGCATGGTAGGAACTGAGATCTGGTGGGTAAGTACTAGAAAGGGGTACTTGAGGTCAATAAAATTCATGCTAAAAGAACTACCTTGTCGAAGCAAGAACATCGATATATCACACTTTAAAATCCCACTGTAAATGCCGAAGAAATGCCAATAGGCGACCCCCACTTTCGGCATTTTTTTTTCGAAATTTCGTGTCAACTTAGGGACTTAAGGAGTAAAATTTCTTTCTGGTACGGTCTAATGTACATATGCACATACATACCATAAACAATTTCTAATGTTTAAATTTTTAAATACATATGTATGTGCGTATAACGTTTTTTTTAATATTATGTTAGTAATACTGGTTATCGACATATTGTATGACAAATGATATGTGTGACAGCATGCTTTTTCATTTTCACACTGTGTTTAATAGGTAAAATAAAAAAAAAATATATATAAAAATAAAAAAAAATTAAAAAATAAAAAGTTTCAACGCTGAACATTTAAGGCTATTTAAAAATTGAAATTGCATTATGAGAAAGTCAAATTTCGTGGATTTTCACAACAATGTTATCGATTTTCGGAAAAAGCCGTTAAAAAAAAATACGGAAGCGCCCTCTGGCGGCCCTCAAAAGAAAAAATTAATGCCAGAACTGGATTCCTCGACCACAAAAACCTCGAGATACACGTTTTGGCTAGTTTTCAATACAGCTGTTTCAACAGATGAGCCACTCTTTGAAAAAAAAAACTAGATAGAATAAATCTAATGGCTCGAAATTCGTTTTAGACCTATGGTTTCTTGGGCAAAAATGCTTGAAATGACTCAAATAACCATAATCGCGATGTGCCTTTGATACAAAAAATTTGTCCCGCCCTAATGCACATACATACCATATTTATGTACGTATGTATATTGTATAAGTTAAAAATTTTTGTGTACATGTGCATTGCGCGCTTTTAGGCGCAATTAAGTTGTAAAGCGCATCACGCACACATACACGCACAATAATTTTCTGTTAAGGAAAACCCCGCGAAATGAATTTCTGTTAACAAAAGAGCTAACCTATACGCATAGTCTGAATGCGACCAGGCTGCTACCAGTCTTCAGCAGATTTCACACAAAAACACAAGAATTACGTGCTAGCAAAAAGTACAGCGAGATGAAATTTTACCTAAAGAAGAAGTCTTCAGTACACTTTAACAATTACTAAATAAATTCCTAAAAATTTAATTTTGAAGAAAATTTAGATTTATTGGTTAGGAATGCAGCAAAAAATATTACACAATATTATGTATATATTCATAAGCCTACAAAACTTTAACTGATTTACGCATATTTCTAAATCATCCGCATAGAAGCTGGAATAATAAATCAATTCAAACAGATTTGCGTTGATTAAGCGTTTTATTTGAAAGCGTAAATAAATCATCGAAAAATATATTATACACATACAAACATATTTGTATATAAAAAGCTGAATGCATATATATGTGTACATGCATATGTACAGTGAATGCAAAGCTTTATAAATAGCCCAGCATTGCTGGAGAATCATTAGCATAAACAAAAATGGTGAGCATACAACGATTGACCCAACCGCCTAGTCGACAAATCAGCGCATTGACAAACACATGATAAGCGATTTGCATGTACGTATGTATGTAAAGGTACATACATATGTACATACATACACTGCCGGAACAAAGTATTGGCACAGCAAATTTTTATATATAAAAATATGGTTCGTTCTACAACAAACAAATGTAAAAATATTTTTGCTAATCTTTGTGCAAAATTCACCAAATTTTCATGCAAATTTTCAACTTTTGAATCAGATTTTTTTTTCATTTTTTTAGAATTTTTTGAGTATGCAGATTTGTAGCCCAATCAATTTTATTACAAGTACAAGTTTTAAGTAGCTAGGAATTACCGTTCATTTTTGGCATTTTTTTTTTGTATGAAAAAAATGCTAAACACCTTAACAAAAAAAAAAATCTCAAAAATCATTCCGATTTTTTACTAACTGCGAACTTAAATTTTTTTTACTAGAATTTAATGGGCTGCAAAACTGCATACGCAAAAAAAAATTTGAAAAAACCTGATTAAAAAGTTGAAAATTTGCTGAATTTTCGCGAGTTTTGCACAAAGTTTAGGAAATATATTTTAATGTTTTTTTTTTTGTTGTAGAATTAACCATATTTTTATACAAAATTGTATTGTGAAAACTTTGCTGTGCCCAAACTTTGTTCCGCCAGTGTATGTACTAACACAAGTTAGATCTTGCGAGTGCGCAGATCGTCTGTTAAATCAACAATCAGTCAGTCGTCAGTTAGGCAGTCGAGTCAGTCACTGACTAAGTAGAATAGCTGTCAGCGCTTCAATGTCAAATTGCGCGCTGACTTCTTTCTAGTCGCTAATATTTATAACTATATACATACATACATATGTGCATACATACATACCGACAGATGGCTATATACATATTTGTACATTTATCATTTTGTATACTACATACACACATTTATATATGTAATTTTTGTTTTATTTAATTGTAGGTATGTATTGATATTTGTGCCATTCATTGTACGCGTTAGGCGTACGTGATCGCACAGTTGAGCGCTGCCGTTTCTGTTGCCGTTGCTGCTGCGTCTTATTAAGTATAAACAAATTCACCTTAAATAAAAATTACTAAAACAACAAAAAAATCAAATCTAAGCGTAGGAATGTATGTATGCACATTAGGATGGTCCTTAAAAAAAATTAAATGAACTATTTTTTCAGTCTAATCACATAAAAATTTTGGTCGCGATTGGAGTCGGTTAAGGCGTGTTACAAAGGGGACAAAGGCCAAATGCCTCTATGGAGACTGAAAAAATTACAAATATATATATTTTGTCATATAATACCCAAAATCGATACTACTAAAGTCGAAGATATCACATTAAAATTTTGGTCCCGATTGGAGTAAGTCAAGATGTCTTCATAGGGTAATCTGAAGTTTGACCACTGTGCGCCACGCCTTAACCGACTCCAATCGAGGTCAAAATTTATATGTGATATCTTCGGCTATAGTAGCATCGACGTAGGGGTTGAAGCTTAGAAAATGTGTTGCAAAAATTTGCTTCCTACATTTAAGGATCACCCTAATGCACGTATGTATGTATTTATGTATGCATGACAGCAATAACAAATGGAGTACTTCGTAGTGAAAACAACGCAAAATTCACTACATATAAGGGAACTTACGTATGTGCGTATGTGTCATATATGTACTTATAAACGAATGCATATGTATGTATGTAACGGGTGATTTTTTTGAGGTTAGGATTTTCATGCATTAGTATTTGACAGATCACGTGGGATTTCAGACATGGTGTCAAAGAGAAAGATGCTCAGTATGCTTTGACATTTCATCATGAATAGACTTACTAACGAGCAACGCTTGCAAATCATTGAATTTTATTACCAAAATCAGTGTTCGGTTCG
>NW_016161659.1:19979-49477 GCF_001687245.7 Rhagoletis zephyria
GTGGTGGTGGTGTTGGCATCGGTGGTGGTGGCTTTCGGCACTGTGACTATTGAAGCGCGCTACATACAATCGATAATGACAATGATGACTTTTATATTGTTTTTGTTGTTATTCATTCTGTTTCTTGATTTATTCAAGCCAACAGCAATTCATACACTAAAAAAAAGCACACACATCCAGAGCATCGCAACCCACGTCACAGCTAACGCAAGCCACGCATCTGCATTCAAACTTAAATCAATCGCTACTGCATACATCTTCCTACCACTAGCCGCTTCTGCCACCCGCCGCTTTCAACCCACACCAAACCGGCCAGCCGCTTGCCTTTGACGCGCTTTTGCCGCTTCGCTTGCTTACGGCTTTCACGCCATCAAATGAAATGAAAGTCAAATCCCCTCCCCACCCCGTCAAAGCAACGCGCACAGTTCGTGTAAATAGAAAATGGAATAAAGTTCCATCATAAAACAGCAAAAAAAAAAATAGAAGAAAAAAATAAAAATAAATAACTACCATGCAAAGCTCAAACGTTCGCACAGCAAATCAAATGTGAAAACAAAAGTGGAAATTTAATTTTATAGAGCGGATAATGCGCCATATTTGCACACCAATACACCCAATACGACTGCCAACCAAGCTGACAAACGTCTCATCTCAGCCCATCTCCACCACAACCAACCCTCAAGCACAAAATTACATACATACATGTGTACATATTTAAATGTACATATGTATGTAAAGGCGAAAATGAATACGTAACCGTCGACAATTGCATGCGCTAACGTTGCACGAGTATCTACATATGCACCCTAGCGCACTCACTCCACCTTGCACCTCATTCCACTACACATTGTTCGGTATGGACTTTGCTGTGCGCTTGGCTTGCCCCCTTTCGTCAGCCCAATCAGCCATGTAACCACTCAACCGCCCCAAACTGCCTGCCGCCGACTGGCTTTGTTGGTTTTTGAATACTACTTTTTTTTTGTTGTTTTTGCATTTTTTTTTCCATATGTGTATGTGCATACATACATACATATGTATTTATGCATGAATGTTTTAGCTTGCATGTGCTTTTTAGTCAGTTTATTCATATTCGCTTTTGAAATCATACAAAAAAAAAAAACTGTACATACTTGCATAAAAATTTATGTATATTTGTATTTCCATTTGCCTTCAGATTACAAGTCGATTTTATGAGCACAAATATATCCCGAAAAAAATTTTAGTAATAAACTCTCAAAAGAGTATACCGGGATTAGTCTCCTTGCGGTACAATTGGGCATTAAATGGTCACAACTAATCGCATACGGAGTTAAATGGTAAATCAATTAGTCTCGACTGATATAATTGAAGGTGAATTAGTCCCCGACTCATCTCAAACGTACACACTTAGACAATGGTGTTTCATACATATGTGTTGCTAGCATGCGGAGAGTGTCTTCGCTAAGCAAATCTGAGATCGACGGTTCGAATTTTTATTTTTATTTTTTAAATTCGCTACTCAATTTTCATAGTGATTCGGTTATAAAGGCAAACAACTAGTCCCTTCATAGATCATGCTCCAGTAAAAAGGAGCAGTTCATTCACATATAAAGAGCTCAGAAGTGGTAGTGGAATTAGCGACTGTTCCTTTGCGATTAATCCCGCAGTCATACCGCAATAGCCGGATTTTTTTGCAGGGCATTCATAGTTACAAACACACTTAAATACATACATATATGTAAGCCGGAGTGTATTAATATTTGCCCCAATGTCCAAATGCATTTCTCTCGCTTTGTATGTAGTATATGTATTACGTGTGTTTGCTTGTCCGTCCGTTCGTCTGTTAGCTTGTGTATATTGTTTTCACATAAAATTTTTCCGCCCTTGCTGTGATGGGGTGGCAGAGCGGTGCATTTGGTGCTTTTTACAAATTTTATTTACTTAACTCTCGTCGCATCGTGCGATTGTCAACGTAGGCAAATACAAAAAAAATATGTATAAATGTACAGCTATGAATACATACATACATATGTATGTAGATTAGGGCGACTCACCAAAAAATGTCGCGGTTTTCCACCGGAATTATGATGTTATATTTAAGACGTCTGGAAAAATTACACGAGCTGAACCGATTTGAAAAAACCAAGTTTTTATAAATAAAAATAGTTAGAATTTTTTTTTCCAAAAAATCATCTTCAACAATAGAAGAGTTTAAGCCCAAAAAAATATCTGCAAACAAATGTTGGAACGTAAATCTTAATATTTTTCCGAAATATTTTTCTGAAAGTTTTAAAATATAATAAATTTAAAACAGTCTCGATTTTTTTTTAGAGTGATGCACCCTAATGTACACATGCCTGTATGTGAATGTGCATATATGTTCATATGTATTTGCAAGCGCACAAAAAGAAAAAAAAAAATATATAAA
Organism: Rhagoletis zephyria; assembly: GCF_001687245.7. NCBI lineage: Eukaryota > Metazoa > Arthropoda > Insecta > Diptera > Tephritidae > Rhagoletis > Rhagoletis zephyria. The sequence continues at coordinate 22,387 of NW_016161659.1, forward strand.
TTTGTTGAAAAATAGAAATTAAATTCCATTACAGGTCTGCATGAAATCGTTCAAAACGGCAAATGCACTATTTAACTTAGTGATTAAAAAATGTCCATAGTCGATGGAAATTTTTTAGTAACAAAAAAATTGGGGCCCCTTTTCAGAACTCATCAATTAATAATATATGTAAGATAAATTATAAGAGCCGTAAAGATTTTTTGAAGATGTCAATGGTTGCCGTTATTAGTTATTTGCCTATCCAAAATTGTACTGTGCTTTGTTTAGCTGATAATTTAAATAATCTTATGCAGGCCTCTAACTTGTCGGCGAGAACGCTATCCGACCAAGTGCTTTTTAACAGCTTTCGGGCGATTTTTTTGCGTACTTTATTTGAAATAAACTGGCATTTTGCGTCATTAAAAAATAAAAAAAATAATATATGGCCCTTGCCAAACGTTTGATAGAGCTCGCGTGTCTTTTGTGACGTCCGGGGTTGTTACACAATTGAAGGGTTCCCACCTTTACACGGCAGATGGTTTTTGGTGAGTACCTATCTAGTAAACCACCTCTACCACAGAAATAACAAATAAGCTACAGACCAAACGAGCCGACTGTGAAGTCTCAAGGTCTTTATGACCAAGGCTTTACAAAAAAATTAACATAGAAGTGTTTGACGTTAAGCAAAATCGCGTTAAAAACAATCCACTATTTCCGATGTCAGTCACTAGCTCTTCAGACGTGGCGACTCAAGTATTTAGTTGGAACTTCACTTTTTAATAGACACTTTGGAGTTATAGAGGCATTCACAATGGGCAAATATTACTCCAAGTGAAAAGATGAGGACTTCGTGTACGTCTGCCGGACAATCTTGCAAAAGTTATTGGAAGGGATATTAAAATAAATGCTAGACTGTTTTCGACATAGCGCGGTCAACAAATAATAATGATAATTTTTTATAATGACAGATTTCCACAAGACAATGATGTGGCAAAAGGGTCGAAAAATTTTAAAGCATTTACCAAATGGCAGGTGGCAACAGAACAGCTTTTTAATGCCCAAATTTCTAACTAGAATTTTTTATGCTTTAATGTACAATGTAAATACGGTATAAGGCTTGTTTTCACCATGGCAAACTCAACGGCATTGGACGTCAATTAAGAGAAAATAATCTGTGACTCAGTGACGTTCAATTTCTCCCTTTTTTGATAGTAGAAAACAAGCCCCATTGGTGCCTATTTACATGCATATGCGCGGTGTAAACATGGTATAAGGTATCATTGGAAATTTTGCTTATTGTTCTAAAATCCGTTAGTGACATTTTTTAGTTATTCTTTATAAGAATTTAGTGATGAGTGGAAAAAGTAAATAGAGATAGAAATGTTGGGAAACGTACACTAATGCCGAGTTTCCACAAGGCATTGAAATGACGAAAAATGTCTGTAATTTACAAAATGCCATATGGAAACAAACTTAGTGAAATTTTTTCTTAACGTAATCGTACAGGTATATTTTGGTGCACAACTTTATCATTTAAAGTTGTGTCATTTTATGCCAAGTGGAAATGCGGCATAAAATTTGCATGCAGACACTATGCTCAAGTGAAAATAAACATAATACACTATATGTATGTTTTTGAAATTGGAAATTTCATTAAAATGTCTGCAAGTGAATGAAAGTTATGTTAATCATCCCTCAGCACACTAGCTTCGGAAAATTTATGAAACTTTTGTATTTTGATTACAAGATCCATACGCTTCAATAATATTCTCATATGCTCATTCGTGCATAAATAAATACACTTCAGTTCATACAAGTACTTCTTAGCAGATATTTGCCTTAATGTATTCGTATAAGTAAGTATGTAAGCACATTCATAAAACATGCATATTTCCTCAATCTTTTATTTATGCGTTTATTAACATTTTGCTTATAAATTTTATACTTTCGATTGTCTGTGACATTGACTTTTGTTTGCTTAACATTCACGTTCGATCTTCTTTTGCTCATCGCTCGCCACCCTTAAGCGCCCGCTCCGCCCCCCTTCCCCCTTCTTCATAATCTGGCAGTAACCCACGTCAATTATTTATTTGGTCATCCTGTCAACAACAGTCAGCAATTGCCAATGACCACCACCAACACCAATAAGGTGAAGAAAAATGGACAAAAGGAAGCACGTGTAGCAAATATACTAACTAAATAAGTATGGGGTATATGTTTTACTTACATATGTACATTAGGGTGGTCCAAAAATGTATGGGAGAAAAGTAAAGTAAAGTTTTTTTTTGTATATTTCTTTTTGTATATTTGATTTTTTTTGGGATTTTTCGGAGACCCTTAAAAAATAGTTAAATTTAAAAAATGATTAAAAAACAATTGGGCATTATTCTCTGAAGTCTTCTGAAGAGAAGCAGGGTTTTCAGATTGAAAAATTTTTAATTTTCATGGATTCTATGCCATTTCTACGAAAAGTCTTTTTTTCCCCATACAAAATACATGGGAAACTTTGGGCGCTTTGAGCGACCTCTAAATATAGATATTTGATTCAAAATAAAAAAAAAAACAAGGGTATACTTTTTTCGGTATAGAACAATCCTAGGGGGTGAGAGCATTAAATTTCCGACTTAACTTTTTTTTGGACCACCCTAATGTACATACATATAGGTATAAGGCTGACTTCACTTTATCTGTCTGCCTGTGTCTGTCTGTGTGTCGCCATTATATTTGTATAATGTAATTAAAGCAAAAAATTTTTTGTATACATAAAATTGAGAAGTGAAGCATTTATCATCAATGGCTGTTGAAAGCAGGCGAATTAATTCGATGCATATGTAAAAAAAAATACAGAAGCTTTAATGCATAAATGCTTATAAGCATATACAAATTCCTGCACCGACAAATAAAGAGGATCGAAAATAAATTTATTTGTATGCAGCGTTGAAATGCCTGGACGGTTGTGAGTGGCTTTTTGAAAAAAAAACGCTGCTTCTTTCTTTTAATTTTTTTTTACTTAAAGAATTGTTGACAATTATGTGCTTTATATAATATTTCAAGAAGAAATAAAATTAATAAATGCAGCAGCAAATCTACGGCATATTTGGCCAGGCCATTAGTGCCTTCTACGTATTTCGTAAAGATTTTTTGCGTTGGGTATTTTTCGAATCATTCTAAAAAATGCTTAAAATCATTTACACATTTAAATGTATGCATTTACAAATTTACTAATAGTCACATTAATTTATTTTTTTTCTCGCGTGAACTTTGCCTGAAGCTGCAGATAAGCAACTCGCCTAGTTTATTATAATTTTACAATTTTTTTTTAATATAAAAAGGCGCTTATCTTTTATCAACTCTTCGTTTAGCAGATTTTTCTGACATCATAAATAAACACGTAAAATAAATTTGCTGATCTATATATATAAAAAAAAAATACTAAACCAAAATTTTTGTCTGCGCAATGAATGCTGGCTTGCAGGCACAAATGTTTGCACACGTATGTTTGTATGCGCATAGACTTGTAAGTATGTACATACCCACTAAGCCCCGTTGAATGAGCGGTTATAAACTGCATGTTTGTATTAACCATTTTTGCCATCACGGCCATTAGCAATTTCAGTTATTTTTTATTTCCATTTTTATTTTTTATTTATTTCATTTGTCCTTTCTAACATATTTTTAAGTTTATTTCTTTTTGGGTTTTCTGCAATTATTTATGTGATTAAAAACAAAAAAAAACACCGTTCTTCCATGCAAAATGGCATATCGCTAGCACATTGTATGTGGTAAAACATTTGGTTATGCTAGAAATTTTAAAGCGAAAAGCCAAATTTTATTTTTATTTAAATTTGTGTACATACAGTGGTTCAAACAATTGTTCACAAGATTTATTTTTTTTAAATATTCACAATGTTTTTCAAGCTAATTTTTTTGTTGTAAATTTTTTATAAGAAATACTAACTTTTGCCCGTGGCCTTAGCCTGCATGATATACGCTTTGACGTTATGCTATCAATTCTTTTAGGTAAAATAAATTCAAAATAAAATTTTAAAAATATTCTCAAAATAGAGCTGTGTTACGTGTGATACGAATATACAAAAATATTTCGTTTGACAAATTCTTGTCACAGTTTTTATTACGGAAAAACACATATATGAAAAAGTGTAAATTTGGCAGTAAAATTTTTTTGTCACCGATACAGAATTGGGCTATTAGTATTAAACAAACCTTTCTTAACTCTCTCTCGCTTGACACTTACACGAAAATATTTAATTTATGTAACTTGTAAATTAAATATATTTTGAATTTCTAACCAGGTGGCAGCCTTCGCCAAAAAAATGTTGAAGTAGAGCTGTCTTAAATCTCCCTCCATTGGCACTCAAAGAAATTATCTAATTTTCTTTAGGAATTAAAATGATTTTGACTCTTCAAACAGGTGGCAACCCGCTTAAAAATGATAGCCCACTAAAATCTCTCTCGTATGACACTTATATTACAAAAGTTCATTTACGTTGTTAATTAAATTGATTTTCGATTTTCAGACAGTTGGCAGAACTGGTGGCAACACACTTTAAAAATATTTAAGCAAGAAGCCTCACTGAGACCTCTCTCATTTGACACCCATATTCAATAGTTCATTTAACTTGTTACTTAAATTGATTTCGAATTGCCAAACAGATGGCAACCCTCTTGAAAAATGTTGTCGAAATGAAGCTTTCTTATACTTCTCGTTGATGTGATTTCCATAATAAATTTTATTTAACTGTTAAGTAAATTGATTTTGTAATCCAAAACAGGTGGAAACCCTCTTAAAATCCATTTTTGAAATAAAGCTTTCTAAAAACTTTCTCGTTTGATACCTTTTAATTCGTTAATTAAATTGACTTTAACTTTTTGAATAGGTGGCAACCCTCTTATATTGAAATAAATCGTTTTAGCATACTTTTCGTTTGTTACCTACGCTGTTGTAATATTTTATTCAACCTATTAATTAATTGATTTTAACTTTTGACACCCCTNCTGTTGTAATATTTTATTCAACCTATTAATTAATTGATTTTAACTTTTGAAAGGGGTGTCAACTCTCTTCAGAAAAATTTCGTATACATATTTTAATCCACGCTGACGGTTTTCTGCACTTCTTTCAATAAAGGAAATTCATGCAAAACCCCCATTTTTTATTCAGATTAAAAAATTTGAAATTTTAATGCAAATTTCTTGGATTCTATTTTTTTGTTGAAGTTTGAAACTTAGATTTTTATGGTTTTAGTTAAAGCGTAACCTAAATTTTTTATAAAAATTAACAAAAAAATTTAACTTGAAAAACATTGGGAATATGTATTAAAGAAAAAACTCCATGTGAATGCTTTTTTAAGTCACTGTATGTTTACCTGCTAAAAACAAATGCATATTTACTTACTTAAATGCATACATTTGTAAGCACATAAAATGTCGCTTTTTATAGTTACAAATGCACACAGTTAAAAATTTTAGCAATAAAAACTAGTAAAAGCAAAAAAAAAAAACATTTGAAAAAAGATGTATGTACATAAAAATTAAAAATAATAACCGTAAAAGCGAAAACTTTCGCGCTTAACGAAATCACCCATTTTACTGTTACGCTAACATCATGCAGCACATCCCATTGTAGCTAACAACCAACTTATATACAAACATATGTAGATATCTATGTATGTATATAAATAAACAATTTTTTTCTCTACTGTAAATTATTATATTAAACTTTATGTCGTTTATGCATTTGTATGCACTTAATTGTTTTCGGTTGTTTTCTTTTGTTTTGTTTGAGTAATGGAAAAATGTGTTGGGCGTTATTAAAAATTTGTCGCATCACTACATTTTGTTGTATTTGTCAAATCTCAAAATAAGTAAACAAAATTAAAACAAGCTTGCCAAATGTGTTTAAATAAAATTTAATAAATGCAAATAATTTAAGGTGAAACGAAAAACTAAATTAATTACAAAAGTCTAGCTGCACCCTGTATAGCATACCTCTGCTTGAGAGACACTGCAGTGGATTGACAGACGAAAATACCGACAGACTGCCGTAGGTTCGCTGCTCCATCTCTGAACTATTATTTGCTATCAATGATAGACCTTTGTTCGTTTTTCAAGCTGAAAATTCGGAAATAAACAAAGCGCCAGAGACATTATAGGAAGATCCCATTTGGACGACAGCACCGTCAGTAATTTTCGAATTCTAACCTCTTCACCTAATGATAGAGCTGGCAGTCAAATGAACTCTATCAAGATTTGCTAGAGAGAGATTTAGGCAAGGGCATACCCTCTATGAATACGGAGAAGTAAGGTTCTTCGTTCCCGCTAGCACTGACTCGAGGAAAACAATGGCGCTTGGGAAGAAGTTTGAAATAGAATTTGGAACAAAGCAACCTGGAACATATCTTCATTCTAGAGACTCCTAAAGGCTGGCATCCTGCATTAATACAAAGACGGCTCGAAAGCGCATGAAGGAATAAGGAAAGGATTTTTTTGACTTAGAACCAAACATATCCGGGCATATTTTAGGCAAAAGTGTCCAAAATCTGTATGCATAGCTAAATAAACATAGGAATGGAACACTTTGTGGGAACTTAAGTCTGAGGCTCAGAGGGCTGCACCAGAAAAAGAGTTTACTAAAGGTGTTATATAGAAAGAATTCAAGATCTAATAAGGCCCTCCAAAGATTAACGTAAAATATTAAGCAGGTATCCTTAAAGGACATGGAGACTAAGAAGGCTTTGAATAAGCTGGGGATATGGTCAAGTGGGGATCACTGTCGGTTTTGCGACTCAGCCAGTGACTGCATCCTACATATAGCTTATTGTGGCTTCAGTTGAATTTTTGAGGTACTTAGGCTTAGAGCGAGAAGTTTTGGGGATACCGAGCAAGATAGATCTCCAGGTCGTGATGCATATCTCATATTAATAACTATCGATCTAACTACCTATCTACATACATACATATATACACATTGCACTTCTGGGATGACAGTTTCGCAGATATGCAGAAAAATCAGACTACGATGGATGCGCCATGATGGTCCATAATTTATTAAGAAACGTAAGCACTTCTGCTTCGTCACTTCAAAATGCCAAAATTGCAATGCAAATGGTATACGGAGAAAATGTGCCTTAAAAACTCGCAAAAAAAACACTTCCAACGAAATATCCATGCACGTATGTTGTATAACAAAGAAGTGTACTTCGTTATTCAGAGAGAATTCAATCTTACATCTGTGCCAGTATTGGCAAACTAAATAATCAAACAATTCGGCAGCCGATCAACTGGTAACGAAATCTACCCCTAAAAGAGCAACACAAACAATAGAAACTGAAATATAAAAGTTAAGAGGGAGAATGAAGAAGAGGAAGAAACAAAAAGAAGAAGAAAAACAAACAGGAAATGCACTCAAACAACTGGGCGATTACAGGCCAAAAGTAGTAACAAGCAAAGTAAGGGCACATGGAAGAGACCTTCTCCGACCACAGAGCAAAATCAGCAGCAGAAAGGTATAGAAACAATGACGAGCAGCAGCTAAAATGTTGATAGAGCCATGTCGACACATACACCAATGACTTACTGTATGTATGTACGTACATTAGACTGTACCAACTTAAAAGCAAAAAAAGATCCTCGGGGTGTACGACGTCTACAGTAAAGTTTTACATTTCTCGGTTACACCGAAATGCGTAAAAAAATTTAATAAACTGACATTAGGGTGGTAGCCACTGAGACTTGGTGGTTAAGCGCTAGAACGTGGTACTTGAAGTTAAAAATTTTTGGAATGAAAAAAAAAAATTGTTTCCTCGAGACAAGAACATCGATATATCATACTTTAAGATACGCATGTAAATGCCGAAGTTATGAAGAAAAATTGAAAAAGGCAACCCCTACATTAAACAAAAAAAATTTTTTTTTTTCGAAATTGTCTTGCAAAAATACATTCGACGCAGGGGTGCACGGCGAAGTTTTTTTTTTCTGATACGCTCTAATGTACACGTGTGTATGTATTCTCCCTTCCGCCTGCACTGGTTTACAAAGCGAAAATCTTTAACCGGTCAATAAATGCGTTCACCCGTTTGGTGTTGCTCGTAGTATATTGAATCTTTTGTACGAGTTTACGTGCATATTACTTTGTTTCTTTGTGTATTCTATAGAGGCATAAATACACATACATACATACATCCCTACATATGTCGTTTATGCCCAACATGCTGCAATGCTATGATGCATGCAACATATTTGCGCGTTTTAAGGGAAGGAAATCGTTGACGGCTCTTTTTTCATCCGTCACCAGCACAGATTTTGCAGGCTCGTGGATATTTGCCGCCGCTTTTTTTCAATACAATTTTGCAATTTATGCGCGCCAAACAAATACGAAATGCAAAAAAATCAAAGAAAGAAATAAAATAACAACAGCAACAATAACAACAAACACGTTAACCGCCACGGTAGCAGAGTAGCTCGATAGCGTGGCAACAATGCAAATAAAAATCTTTCAATCCATATCCGGATGCAATTGAGTTGTTGAGCTGCGATGTTGGTCGAGGGGGGCGGGGAGAGTGGGTGAGTTGGTGGGTAGGCGCTAAGCTGGTAAGCTGGCGCGGCGGCGGTGGTGGTGGTGTGCTGAGTTCATGAGTTGCTGCGAATCGTGAGCGCGCTTGCTCGCCTGCTTGCACCATCGGCATGATTTGAGCTTTGTAGTGCTATTGTTTTTGTTGTTATTGCTGCACCACCGCGGCATAAGCTTGTGCGACGCCCTGCCGCTGCATACGCCGTGGTGCTTTTTTTCTTTTGCAATATTCCCTATTGTAGTTGTTGTCGGTTTATGGGTTTTTGTGCCAACTTGCGACAATTTCCGCTTTTTGAATGGCGAAATGGCAGCTATGCAGGAAAAAACGATAAATGAAAATAAAAAAATAAATGGTTTTTTTGCATTTTTGCCATGAAACAAAGTGGTTTGGGTTGAGTATTTTTCGAATTATTGTTTAATTATTTTTTATTTTTATTTTTTTTTGCCTACTTTTAAGGAAGTAGTGTAACCTGTGCCTTACGTTGCCAGCGCGAAATGCGCAAAAACGTTTTTCCATTCGAAGTTCATTCGGGGATGAAGCAATGTTGTCGTTGTTGTTGCTTACTTGAATAAAAACGTATGTATTGGCAGGCTTTTATGCGCTCTGCCATTTTTTCCGAGGCTTTGATTTCATGTTTTTTTGTTCGAAATTTTTATTTGCCTAAGAGTGTAGGTGGCAATGCAGAAATCGGAAATGAATCGAATTGAAAAAATTGTTCATATGCACATACACACATACATACATATGTACATATGCATATAAAAACGTGTAAATAAAAATGGTGAGTGCATACAAAGGTTCAATATTTTTGAAAAAATTCAGTGACTGCGAATTTTTGTTACGAGGCTACAGAATTTTGCGTAAGTATGTTGGTTCTGTTTTGCAGTAACTGGGTGTGTGTTTTTTTTTTTGTCTAAGGGAGAGTAAATAAATCAAAGCTAGCTGTTTTTATGCGGAGGCTGCAGAGTTGTGTTGATTTTATTTTTATATAAACCTTTCGGCTGCAAAAATACAAAAAAAAAATAAATAAAAAAGGAGTTTTATGATTTTGCAGGTGTTCAGAGATGGTTTTTTTTTATATCTAACACGAAAGGAAAATATTACTACACACATGGTTCGCGTGGCCCAAAGTTTTCGATAACATGTAACATTGAAGTCGCTTAAAAAGCGATGTTTTTATCGATTTTTTTTTGTAAATATTATTTTTAATATTTTTCTTTTCCATGTAATTATGATTTTATCATTTATCATTTCATTACACTTTTTGATTTTTATCATTTCATTGGATTTTTTTTTCTTTACCGATATTTTTAGGGGTATCTTTAAGTCACCGACTTTTATTTTTTAAATCATTCATATAAAAGTCATTTACATTTTTCGCAGTTAAGATGGTGTTGGGACACAAAAGTTTACTATTTACAACTTATAAAAATGACTTTTATATTGTATGATTTAAAAAAATAAAGGTCGGTGACTAATTTTTATTTTTGACTTTTATTTACAAAAGTCTTCGATAGCTGTTATCTAAGGCATATAATTTAAAAATCAAAAATAACTGTTATTTGCAGATTCTTTAGATAAAAATCATAAATAATTGTTGCTTTGGTTTTCTAGAATAAAAGTCAAAAGTAACGATTATTTGATTGATTTGTTAAAGAGCGATTTTTTTTATACAAGTTGTAACTGTTACCGTCCCTGGTTAAAATCAAAACCAAAATTTTTACATAAACTAAAACAAGCAACAAGAATATACCTATAAAAAGTCAGAAACGCAGCATATGTTTGCACTTTCTATGAAGCTCAACATATTTTAGCTATGAACATACATATGTATGTATACGTGAATTTCAAATCCATAAATCAAAAATAATAAAGAAATGAGAATGGAAAGCCATTAAAATTACCATTTTCCTGTTCTATCGGAAATTTTAAATATTTTTTTCTCCGAATAGTAGATATCGATTTTAATATTAACTTGCCACCACATATGCTACTCGAACGATGATGCACTTGTGCACCTACTCACAATAGAAAAGCAAAGTTTTAGATAAAAAAACATGTACTTTTGTGTGTACATATGCATGCATGGTTGCTTGCATGTGAAGAGATAAGCAAAAACCGATACATTGGCATTATGTGTGGACTATCTAAGCTTTGAAAGCCGCAAGCAGATAGCAGCATGAGTATAGAAGTCAGATATTGAGCTACATACATACATATATAAATGAATAGAAATTCGCATGCGAGTAAAAGCAAGCTTGTACATAAATGCTTACATATATACGGTAGCACATCTACATATGTATGTATATGGGGCGTTCTATACCAAAATGGACAGAGTGTACACTTCATGCGTTTGATTTATTTCCAATTTTTAGGGTAGATGGACAAACATAAATAATAAATAAATATAAAATTTGGAGTTGATTAATACATTTTTAAAAACTTGAAAGCACAAACACAAAAACAAATCGTTTGAATAGTTTTCCAAATAGATATCTCTAGGACGGGGCGAGGAAAAAATTTTAAAAAATTACAAACACACACATCAAAATTATCTATGAAAAGATATAATTTTTATTCTCGAAAAAATTTTTCACATACAAATTTTTTGATAAAAAAAAATAGTCTTTGAAAATATGGCATCTCAAAAAAAAATTGAAAAATCACAATGGTAGCTCTGAATATTGCGCAATATTTAAGTATAATATTATGTGGTGCACTCTACAATAATTTGAGTTATAAATTTTTTTTTACCGAATTTTAGTAAAATGAGTACTTCACAAATTTAAAAATTTTTTAATTTTTTTTAGACCTCAAAAATTTTAAACAAATGAAACACATGAAGTTTGAACCCCGTACATTTTGGCATGGAGCGCCCGCTATACATATTTAAGTATGAAATGCAGCATTTAGTTGTATGTGCGCATTTGCTTAAGTTATTCGAAATGTGTGGGAGCGTAGATGGATTTTTGAGACTAAAATATGAAATAAGTAGTTTCAAATAACCCGGAGGAAGAAAAATTATAAATAAAGTAGATAAACGAATTTTTAATGGTAGAGAGAGAAAGAAAAATATTAAAAAAAACTTTTATGTAATTTTCGCTTAAATTTAAAATTCAAGGTTGGGCTTTCATATAGGAGTTCAAATACGAATATTAAGCATTTGACAGTTTTTATAGATTTTTTTTCGGCACACTAATTGTCAGGGTGAATTATGTTACCAAAACCACAATGTATGTAGATATGTATGTATGTACGTTGACAAAGGCGCATTTAAACTTTTTTCTCATTTCTTTTACTTTATTTACATACATACATACATATGTACATATGTAGTTTCGCTGACATGTTTCATTTAGTTTATTTTATTTTTAGAACTTTATTTAAAGTAAAATTTTTTCAACTCTCGTTTTTTCCCTTTCACTGCGCGACTATATTAGCATGTATATAGGCAATATTTCATACTATAGAATTGAATATTTTTTTGAAGTAGCCGCAGACAGCCAGGACCTCACACACACTCCCTTCATCATACATATGCATGTATGTACATACAGCAAGCTACTTCATACGACTTCGCTTCGAGTGTTGTCGATTGCCTTCAACCTAAGCATGCTGGTGGCATGTTGTATTGAATTACAAGCCTTCGATTTTTTATTTTTTTTGCTTGTTACTTTTACTTTTTTTTCATTTCAATGTTGTCACTCAATGTTAACTGTCGCAGGCTGTCTACAATTTGCCTCATTTCGTAAACGAATCACCCTTCTTTGTGGCTTTAGCAATTCGCTTGCTTGCTTTCTCCTTGTACACTTAAGTTTCTTTTATTGTTTAAGTAGTTATAAAAAAAAATTACGTGCATTTGTAAGTTCGAGCATTATTAGCTGATTTATTTTGTATTGGCTTTTATTGCGCGTCGGTCTGCTATGAATTTTGTGTCCTTAAAATTTTCCACTTTGAATGCATATAAATTGCCTTGTCACTGTTATTTGCCTTTATTCCTTTATATTTTTGCCACCAATTTTATTACGCAATATTGAAATTTACTATGTATACATTAATGTGCATGTATTAGTAAATATTCCACTCACATATTTCAATAGCTTTTTTAGTTCAAAGTCTTGCTTTTCATACTTTTAGGCACATTTGTGGTTTGAATTGATTGCGTGCGTGTGTGCGTGCGGCATTTCGTCTGATTAGTTTATATGTATGTATGTATGTATATGTATGTAAATGGATTTGCTCTGTCTAGCGCACGCACTCAAAACCTCTTACACGCCAAGAAATGTCAACAGCTGGTTACGAGTGCGTATAAATTAGCAATTAATTAGATTTGAGTCAAATTTGTATATTATTATATTGTATTTACACTAGGGTGCGCAATCAAAAAAAAATCGTTTTTTCCAGCAGATTTATTAAATTGACTTACTCTAAAATATTTCAAACAAAAAATAATTTCAATATTTTCATTCCGCTGATAAATTTTTTAAACATTTTTATGCAGATGCTTCAAGCTTTATTCTTTTTCTATAATGTGATGACAAGCAGTACCGATTTTTTTTTTTTTTGTAGGGAGAATGATGCACCCTAATGTACATATATGTACTATGTACATACATACTTATGTAGTGTAATAAAAATTGAATTTTCTACTCAACGCACTTAATGATGGAAAGTTCTTGGAAGTTTATTTTTAACCGACATCCAAAAAAGGAGGAGGTTATCAGTTCGTCGGAATATTATTTTTTTTATTTATGTATGTTACCGCATAACTTGGGACCACGTAAACCGATTTCGATAATTCTTTTTGCATCGGAAAGGTAGTGTATATATATATGTATATATAAGGCCAGTTAAAGATGGGGCTATTTTAATGTCAGTAAAAAAAGATAATTAGTTGTTATTTTTAGTGTCGCTATTTCTTATTTGTCGCAAAAGTATCAAAAAGTAATCGTTATAGTTATCGTTATCGATATCGTTATTATTCTGTACTCACTTTTTCATTTTATTTTATCGTCACGTACGAGTTCCTCTTTTTTTAAGCAAAATCATTACCTAATTGCATATATTTTCAACTTATTAATCATATGATTATTCCGCAGTAGATGAACTAAATACACAAATACATATCTGGTAGATTGTATGACTGGGTAGCGTGAAACTTTAGTGTACTTAGTATCTACATACATACATACATACAGACAATGCAAATAGTAGTTAGTACTGCAGTGCGTATACGTAATCAAATGTCTGATATTCCAAGAGCGTCGCGTCGCGTTATTGCAGCGCGCTAGGTACTTATCTATGAAAATCATCAGCACTGCTCGTCGTCGCCGGTCGAGTTTGCGAATTATGTATGTTCATATGTAGGAATGCTTAGATAAGCAATGAATGGCGTGCTAATACAAAATGAAATAACTACTACTTGTAGATAGAACAATTATTTAAAAAAAAAAAAAAAAAAATTGTCTAATTTGTGTTGTTGGCATATTATGCACTCAACGCTTTTTGCATTCAAACGATTTATTAACTATTATTGCTGCTTGAAGTAGTAGAGCTGGGTAATAAAAAAACAAAAAATATTGCATTTACGGCTGCGAATGTGCGAATGAGAAAGTCAATGAAGTGAGTGTAGAGAATAGCATATAGAAAGGAGGAGGGGGTGGAGAAAAAGTAGCAAAATGTTAGTGTGTATATGGCTACTGGTAAAGGGAAGGTGTAAATTTATAGTTGACAAATGCAATATGTGGTGTGTATGTAGGAAGTCTAGCTAACTGAAAACAAGGTAATGGCAAAAGTGAACTGCGCATTATGCTCGATTTCGGTGCATATTTTGTAATCAAATGGAATTAAGTCTTATGCCTGACGCAGCAGTTAATTGAAGTTTCTCGCGTCGAAGTTCCTGTTTGGAAATTTCTAAAAAGAGTTATTGCTAATAAATCTTACCTGGCATGCACTGATTTATTTTTTACAATATTGCAAATAAAATTATTGATTTTTATTATAAGCCTTTGGAGTTTCGCTCGAAAACAAATTCATCCAAATTTTTTTCATCAGCCCGCAGTGAAAAGTAAACGATTTTGGGCGAAAATGTGGCTGAATTATTTTGTTTAAAATTCTTTTTTCATTTTTTTCCAAAAAAAAAAACAAAAAAAAATTTTTTTTTTAATAAATTTCACTCTTAAAAACTCGGTCGCGTGCCGAAATATTTTCGTCTCAGGCAATTTCAATTATGTGTATGCATAGCATATTCGCCTCCTTCGCACAATTTCCCATGTAAATATCATAAATAGTATTTATTGTAAGAGAATCGGTAGGTGCTTTTATGATTTCTAATTGCCGCCATAATCGTGCAAATAACTACCAAATAATGACAAATTGATTGATTAACAACTGGAGTCTTTTTATGAACTCCTCAAAATTTACGCAAAATCAAGTGTTGCTAATATTAAAATTTGCGGCAGTAAACATTGAAAAAAAAATAAAAAAATGAGGAGAGGATGTGTACTTTTTTTTATTATTTTTCATACAAATAACTGAAGCCATAAAAGCATTGATAGGCAGATATGTATATAGCTTGTACGTATGTACAAAAATAAGATAAGATAGCGTAGTATGAATCAAAGAGAATATGTAAAAAACCAGCAATAATAGGTAACTTAAATTTTGCCAGCAGCACCAATAATAACAACAACAACAACGTCTATTCAATGGCGACGTCTGGTCCAAGCGCGTTGAAGGTTGAAATAAATGAATACATGTATAGTATAATAGGCATGTATGTAGTATATAAAAAGCTACATATATATGTACATGTACTACCTATATATGTATAAACATTGCCAATGACAACTCGTAATAACTGCTATACACACATCACTTGCTATACATACATATTTAGCGCTAACGCCGCTCCGCCAGAGCTAATATGGTAGCACACCAGCTAATATATGTATGTATGTATGTATGTACAAGTGCGCGTGTCAAATCTTTATTATCAAATCAATTTCATAATTATTATTAGTAGCAATATTAAGTAGTCGCAGAACAGTAGCCAGCAGCTGGTAATCAAATTATTTATGCATTTGAAATGACGAAGACATTTAGGAATTTTTAAGTCATATGATTTCGAGTGCACCTACATACATACGCATGTACATATGTATGTATGTATGTATGTAAATCAGGGAGCTCACAAAAAATGGGAAGACGAATGAATACGTTTTTACGCTGAGCTTCAGTTAAATTTATGACTGCTGTGAGAAATAGAAATGAAACAGTTTTAAATAAGCAGATTAACTGCTAGCCGATATGCAGTTTTTTGTTTGTTCGTTGTCGACATTGTTCTACTGTCGATATAGTTATCGATATTTTTATTTAGTATAAATATCACTATTTATATCGGTTTCGCTAACCTAATCAATATCATTGTTGTTATCGATATCGTTATCGGTTTATCGGTATGGTTATCGATATGTTTTTTTCTGTTTATTTTTACTTTTATCTACTACCACTTATGTCACTAACGTTATCAATAAAGTTTTCGTTATTGATTTATCGTTATCGATATATTTATTGTTGTTAAAGTCGCTAACTTTATCAATATGGTTGTAGTTATCGACATCTTTATCGATTTATCGCTTTCGTGTTAGTTACCGTATCGTTAGTTATCGTATCGGGTAAGTCGATAAAACTTATTTAAGTAGTTTTCGTTTTTGTTATCGTTATCGATATCGTTACTTTAAAATTTTATTGTTTTAGTTATTTATGTACCGATAACTATCGTCACTGTTATCTTTATCGGTGTAATTTATTATTTTCGGTTTAAGTGTCGGTTCCATTTGTACCATTCTTCGGATATCAGTATATGCGTACATATGTAACTAAAGCTTCGGAAAGCTGCGTGCTTTAATATTTTTGATGAAAAATTATCATATTTGAATTCTTCACAAAACTTCACTTTTCAATCGTTTTATGTAAACAATTTCCGAGTTTATTTCATCATTTAAAACAATTTCATTACTCACTTTCATTTCGAACAAATGGCAATATTGAAGAAGCCGGAAGTCTGTTATCGTTTGCGAACTGTTAGTAAAAGAAAATAGAACTTACAAAACACAGATCGGTACCGCACCACTCTTTGATAACGAAAAAAAAAATTCCAAATTTACAAGTCCAACGCAAGAACCTAAGCAAATAGGGAGAAACCCATAGTACTGGTATCAGCCAAGTTAGATAACTAGAAAAAGTACCATCATGTCATACTGGACTTGTGTTCTTACCAACAAATGTACTTAACGGTAAATGAGACTAACCACATACATACATACATACATAGCTACCTGCTGACATGCATATAGCAGTTTTACATATGAGAGAGATAGCAATTTATTTGTTGGAATGCGGACACAATTCTTAGACTGCTTACAAATGAAACTATGTTAACGGCAATGACAACAAAAATAAAAAAATACAAAATACAAAATAACAAAGTACACAAAGCAAAGTAACTTAACCGACAAACAAATCAGCATTTGAAAGCAACAAAGTAAGAACTTAACGAAAAAAAAAAACATAAATGAATGGCAAAAAACTGCAACATTGTCAACTACGATTGACTAAAAATAAAATGGAACAACAAAATCGCGTAGAGAAATATGTATGTAGCAACACCTATGAGCAGTTATTGATTAACTAAAAAAGCAGTGGTGCCCTCTAGCGGAAATTATTGCGGGTGTGAAGCGGTTTTTCTTGGTAGTTGTTGGGTTGATGGCGTTGATATGTAGTATATTTGTGGTAACTACGTAGACAGCGTGGGTATTTAAAGAGAAAAGGTTGAAATAAAGTTTAGTAAGAGATAATGCGATTGACAGTGAAGGCGGATTTAGCCGCAAAAGATCAGTCACGACCAAAACGTACCGCGAGGGAGAGGATTTTTAGATTTATTTCATAGCATTTACTTTTGAGTAAAAGCTCTCCCTTATCGTTTCTGGAACTGGTTGAAATGCCCAGCTTGCTGAAACAAATTAAAAGCTTTGACAAGTGGCCATTTTAAAGTTTTTGAAAAAGTCGAATGTTTGTCGTACCTATCTCTGAGGCCTTACAAGCGCGCTCAAATATAGTTGAAACTAAAAGCTTTTGGTATCCTATCCGAAGCTTTCGAAGTGGCTTTAATTTTGAAATTTCGGGAAAAAGTTTTCATATGAGCTTTTTGCAATCGAAAGCTTTTGAAGCTAATAAAAAGCCTAGGGCTATGACTACTTTTTGTTAGTTTTTATTTGAAATAAATATGTTAGAAATTCAAAACCTTATTAAAAGTTATGAATTGTGAAAACAGTTGAAAATTGAAGCGCTTCGAGTCATATCCAAAGCTTTCAAAGTGGCTTTTAATTTGAAATTTCGGCAAAAGTTTTTTCAGTGCTTTAAAAGATTTTCACATACGGTTTTTTGCAATCCGAAGCTTTCTGGCGCTACTAAACAGCTTCAAGGTGCGTCTATTTTTGCTAATGTTTTCTTCAATTAAAAATGTTAGAAATGCAAAGCTTTTTTAAACTGTGAAAACAGTTGAAACTTTTTGAAGCTTTTCGAGTCATATCCTATATCATATCATATAGTCAAAGCTTTAAGCCGTTAATATTTTTAGTTAATGTTTTCTTCAACAAAAATTTTAGAAATTTCCTTTTTTAACAGTTAACAGTTGTGAAAACAGTTGAAACTTTAAGCTTTTCAAGTCATATCCAAAGCTTTCAGATCAGTTTTGTAAAGCTTTTGCAAGCGTCCCATATATTTATAAACGCCTTGATCGAAACATGCAGCTTTTAGAAGCATACCTTAATTAAAATAATATTTAATTTTTTTTTTTTTGGGCTTTTTAGCCCGACTTTGAACTTTAAAGCTTTGGAATTTGTTCTTGAAAAATATTTAAACAATTAGTTTTCCGCGATTCGACAAATGAATTGACGTTTCGAGGTTAGAAAAATATGTAGATGGTATTTATACAGATGTAAGTAAGTATTATTCTGTAACCGCAATTTCTTTGCCTTCGTTCATAAAGACACACTTGCCAATATATAAATATGTATGTAGGTAAATTTTTTAAAACACAGTAAACTCTATAACTTTACCTCAATACATAAGTATTACCTAATCACTGTCAACTCATTTCAAGTGAGTTGGCCTGGTGCTAAGTGAAACAGAAATAGATAGCAGTAATTAATTGGGTTGTTATAGTAAGTTCAAAGCTTATCACGTGGTTTTTAACCACACATACATACGTACATACTACTACTACTGCTTAATATCTGAATGCTTTACAATTACAATTTTTTTTTTTTTAGGCACTAGCAAGCGATATGAAAAATGTCTCAAGGCAAACTATGGGACCAATACAATTGAGGCGTTGGAAGTCGTGAAGGGCATCCGATAAATATACAAAAAATGTACATATGTACAACGTACTTACATATAGGTATATGAGTACCTTAATACATATCAGATCATATGTGCTCTTTAAGTATATCTGTATATGTATATGGAGATGTACATGTACATGTATACACCTGCAGATAGGCAGATAACACTAGTTACGTATAATTATTTCATTTTCTTCCGCGAACTATTACTCTTCTCATTTTTTCTATCTATTTATGAGTATATTTACATATGTATGTATGTATGTTTGTATGCATGTATGTACATACATACTACGTACCTTCAAACGTTGTGAGTACAAATTATTATTACTATTATTATTGGTGCCGGGCGCTGATTTTTTCCACCTTACATACATATATTATCTATCGCTACATATGCACATACATACATATGTACCTTCCGACTTGTGTATAAACACTTCAGTTAGCTAACCTGCCGTTAATGGCTGTTGGGCGCACATCTACGACACACTACACTCGCTTAGATATTGTAAATCAAATAAATTTGCCAAGTTTATCTTGCTTGCACATTGGCTTTACTTACTGCATACACACATACATACATATGTACATACCATAGATAGATAGCGCAATCGATAGATACTAAATATTTAGTTAGAGCTTAATTATCTAATATATATAGTATTTACAAATAAATAAAAAAAAAGAAGCTATAAGAGGACATTTGATTTTTATTAATACGATTATACATAAGTAATATGCTTGTACTATATCTTAATTTTTATGCAGTCGATGTTGAGTGCTGCTGCTCACTTGATTGGGTAACCAGTTATGAGTGGTTTTAATAAGTATGTAGTTGATTGATTATTTGATCAAGAATTTATTGATTGCGATTAGATTTGCTGTCTAATGGATGCAAAAAACTTACTTCAATATATGTATACATATATGTATGTATTAGGGTGAAGCGATCCATTGGCTAAATTATTGTAGATTTTATGGAACATGAATTAAAAAATAAAATAAAATTAATTACAAGCTGGCGCAAAATTAATCATCCAATTTTTTTAATAACTTTTTATACTAAATAAAAAATAATAATTTTGAGTGATGGAAATCATTATTTGGACTTTTAAAATTTTTTCTGGTATATAAGTGAAAAAGGTGATATCCGTCAAGTGGCTGCCGCCAGTGTTGATATACATTTGTGCTCATTTTATTGCATTTTCAATGACTTTCCGCAAGATCTTCGGTGATAACTATTCGCTTTCCTGTCGAATATTCTCCTTGTCTGAGGTTTGTTGGCATACACTCGCGACTCAAAGTAGCCCAAATAAAGAGGTGATTAATTTCTATGTAATTTCGCTCACCCTAGTGTGCATATTAAAGCATACATGTTGTATTTTTTTATGCTACGAAAGTGTGAGTTGGACTAATGAAAACTTCTAGTGATACACATTCTCACTTTACTGCATTTAATCAGCTTCCGCTCATTACAAAATAGAGCTTTCATTAGCTTAAAAGATGTGTGTAAGCTTTAAAAGATGTCGAAAAATGCGAACATGTAGCTAACTTTTTCTACCGCAAATCACTGGTGGTAGTGTTTAATACATCTCTAAGCTTTCATTTCAGTGAAAGCTGCATAAATAAGTTTTCCTGGGTGCAAGCTGAAAAGCTAGTAAATTACTGGTGCTTTAATTTCACTAAAACCAGCATGATGAAGGGAAGATTCTCATTATTATAGAAGTGTTCACTAGCGTACTAAGAGTTTTCGCTATGAGCTTTAAGCCATTGAAAGAACGATGGATAAGCGAAAAGCTATGCATTTTTAAAAAGTTCTAAATAATGTTGTTATTTTTGCTCACTAAGCCAATACAGCTTTAAGGCAATAAATAAAAAATTTTCATGATGGGCTTTGAATTTTATTTAAGCAAAGATAAATTTTTAGATGAAGTATTTTATGAAAATTTTGTAATCCATGTGCAATAACCGAGCAAAGCTTTTACGCGTTAAGTAAAAGCTTCGACGACAATGTCACAGTTTTAAAGAAATTTCTTTCAAGAATAGCACAAAGCTTAAAAAAGCTCTGTACGCTTTCGTTAGACATTTCGTGGATGCGCAAAGAGTAAAAACTGACTCTGATCCCTACTGTTATAGTTAATGTAATTTGGGAAGCGTTTATACTGATCTTTGAGAAGCTTTCAAAGGCACGCATACTAAGCTTTCTAAAGCTTTCTAACACTGATGATCAGAGGGTGCTCTTATTCTATGCGCGTCGATATAAAATCTATAAAAGCTCGCTCCAAAGTGAGCTCAAAAGCACCCGATATTAGTTTTACCAAATAAAACTACTCACTTAACAACGCAATAGCATCCCTGCTGAAAGCCCACTAAAGAAATCATTAATTTAATTACGCTTTAATCATGTTAATATGTTTGACGACTGCCGCTCGCTTATGCATTCAAAAATCTACATAAATAGAATCGCCAACAAATTTTTATGTACACAAATCATCACGCGTCAACAGTAGTACTTAGATGAAAAGCCAAGTAAATTATATTCGTAAAAAGTTGGACTTGAAACGTTTCAAAACGTCTATGTATGTACATACATATGTCTGTGGTCATGCTGGTACCAGAATGCCCAATAAAATTAACCACCAACCTCCCTCATGGCAACCAACTGTGATTACGTGCGTGTACGTGACTTTAAGCTACACGGAAATCCGCATGTATTTTATTTAACTAAGTGCAAGTATGTATGTAAATAATAAAATATTTGGTAATCACCACAACTGTCAAATCTATCAAATGTGAAATATCATAAGCAGCATGCCGGCAAGAGTGTGAGTGAGTGAGCGAGCGTGTGCGTGTATTTTAAAGTAATGGAGTTCTTAATTTAATTAGTGAGCCCAAGTAATGAAATACGTACGATTGGGAATGAAGTTTTTATGTGTAGCCGAGAAGGATGCCAAGTATGTGACGTACTAAGATGTACATGTACATTAGGGTGCCTCACTAAATAAATTGCGGAAATTACACAATTTATTATATTTTTAGACCTGAATCAAAATATTTGGGCAAAATATTTACATTTACGTGAAATTTTCAAATTTTAAATTAGCTTCAAAAATCATCTAAATCTTAAAATCAGTACCAACATTTTTTTTGTGTGGCAAGTGATGCACCCTAGTGTGCATACATGTGGGATAAATTTTATATGATTTTAGTAATTTAACTGCTTGGTGGTTGTTTCTATTGTGATTTTTGGTAATGACAATATAAAAATTTTATTAAAAATTTTTGTGGGTCGATTTTTTGCATTTAAAAAAAAAACTATAATGTGCAGTTCACACTTAAAAATTCTTTGTGTATTTAATATTTCATATTTCATTTATTTAATAATACTTCATTTTTTTTTTAAGCCGTTTAATCAATTAACTCACAAATTTGTATTGGTTTGCTTAAGCCTTCTGGCTCATTAATCAAGTGTAAACCACGCCTAATATACATACATCTATTAATATTTCAGTTTCTACCTTTGTAATTGNACTAAATAAATTGCGGAAATTACACAATTTATTATATTTTTAGACCTGAATCAAAATATTTGGGCAAAATATTTACATTTACGTGAAATTTTCAAATTTTAAATTAGCTTCAAAAATCATCTAAATCTTAAAATCAGTACCAACATTTTTTTTGTGTGGCAAGTGATGCACCCTAGTGTGCATACATGTGGGATAAATTTTATATGATTTTAGTAATTTAACTGCTTGGTGGTTGTTTCTATTGTGATTTTTGGTAATGACAATATAAAAAGTTGATTAAAAATTTTTGTGAGTCGATTTTTTGCATTTAAAAAAAAAACTATAATGTGCAGTTCACACTTAAAAATTCTTTGTGTATTTAATATTTCATATTTCATTTATTTAATAATACTTCATATTTTTTTTAAGCCGTTTAATCAATTAACTCACAAATTTGTATTGGTTTGCTTAAGCCTTCTGGCTCATTAATCAAGTGTAAACCACGCCTAATATACCTACACCTATTAATATTTCAGGTTCTACCTTTGTAATGTAGTGAAAATTATATACACACATTCGCTGCTTTTCTCCTTCAAAATAAATATTAAATACAATAACAAAAACTAAGGCGTTAAGGTGGTAGAAATTAAGGTATTTGTGTATAAGTGCGTACTTATGCATATATTTTACCCCTTCTAGCAGCCGCAATAACTCGCCACCTATTGCTTTTGACTAACAATAAATGAATAATGGGGTGTTACAGGGTGTTACATATGTAACGCATCAGAGTTCAAGCGCATTCTCATTACATGTACATATACATATGTACACATGTACGAGTTTGACTGTATGTACATTCACACAGTGGCTCAAACAAATGACCACGTGTTTTTTTTTAATATTCGTAATATTTTTCCAGCTAAATTTTTGTTTATTTTTGTATAAAAATATCGTTTAAGCTTTAACCAAAACACAGTTTCAAACTTTATACAAAATTTAGAAAAATTCAACAAATTTTCATCAAAATTTCAATATTTTATTCTGAATTTTTAGAAAATGTTTGGGTATGCAGTTTTATAGCCCATACAATTTTCATTTTTGGCGGCTACTTTTTCGGGTTTATTAATATAAGAAGCGCAATTTACAAAAACTTGCGTTGATATTTTGACATTTTGTTGCTGACGTTCACCAGCGTTTTATTACATAAAAATTCATACTTATATGAAAAAAAGTGCAAAAATCCCCAAAAAAAAATTTCAAAAATCAACGCGAGTCGTTTGAAACTTGCATTCATTAGACTAAAATTATAAGGGCTATAAAAGCGTATACCCTGAATTTTTCTAAAAATTCAGAGTAAAAAGTTCAAATTTTGATGAAAGTTTGTTGAATTTTCCTAAATTTTTAATAAAGTTTGAGACTGTTTTGGCTAAAACTTAGACGATATCTTTATATAAAAACAACAAAAAAAAATTATCTTGAAAAACATTACAAATATTTGAGGAAAATCAACACGTGGTCATTTGTTTGAGTCACTGTATGTAGTAGGTATGTAGCTGGAGGGTTGAAATGTATTTATTTGATGTTTTTATTAAATGCGTAAAATATGCCTACATACCTACATATAGTACTAAACGAGTATTAAGTTAATGGGGTTGACAGGGTTGTTATTTGAAGTATGCGTATAACAATATGCAGTTGAATAGCAGGAAAAAAAGTGATATGACGCTTTGCGCGCGAGTTGCTGCTACGACTATAATCATTAAAAAAAGTAATAATAACTGAAAATCATATTAATCAGTAAATACATATAGCACAAATTGTATTTAAAAGGTAAAACACCAATATTAGGGGTTTGTGCCACAACACAGAACAAAGGGAGGGAGTAGGGTAGCGCAAGCAGTTTGTAAGCTATTGCGAGAGAGGAGCGTTAGGTTAAAGGGACAAAGGACACTCTGGAGAGTGTGATTGATAAAAAAAGAGCGTGAGTATGTAGTTGCTGACAGGGTGGTAAAACGAGAGAGAGAGAGTGAAAAGCAGCAGCGCGACAGTGTGAGCTGCTCGTATCAACCACCACCGCGTGAAATATGTCAAATATTTAGCTTAAGCGGGTTGAGAATTTGTATCACATACACAATGAATGTCCACAATGCATCAGAACTCAAGTCCTTATACTCATCAAAGTGGCCACTAACTGTGAAGCCAAGTGCGTGCCATGGGACATAGCTACAAGGCTACAGACTTTTATGATAGATCACCCCTTAAGTGTTACATACCTACGAGTTATTAGCTTTTATTTGACAACAAGAAATCTTAGACAGCGTGTCCGACAATGCCAAACACAAATCCGTCAGCGCGTTTGCTTAACTCAACACCCGATTTTCATAGTCAGAATTTGACGGTTACTTAAGGGTTGCAAGATTTCATCGCAGGCAAGAATTCATTGCCTGAAGTGTACTCATAAAAGTACCTGCCACATTATAGCTGAATAATGCATACTGTGTATCTGCGCCGCTAGCTATGTAGCTTAGAGACAAGCTTCAGGGAAAGAACATACAGAAATGATCATCTACTTACATAGATAAAAACGCGCCTTGCCTAAATACTTGACTGTGCCACTCAGTCGGCATTTCCGGGATTCTCTTGAATTAGTGGCAATTGTTAACATTGTATGCATTGTTGGGTTTCTTATTGCTACCACGGGGCTCTTTGTTGTGTTGTCGTTCTCACTGTGGCTGCTGCTGCTGCTATTCTTGTCATCGCTTGCTGCTTATCTACTTTGTTGCAAGCGATGCTGTTCTGGTGGTATTGGCAGTGGTAGTTCTGATGAATGTTTGTATGTATGTATTTTCTTGTATGTATATTTAAGCATTGACGAATTCACATCCATGACGAATGCGAGAAATTCCCGTGTGAAACAAGTCAATATTTGTGTTGTGAAGGCTTCTTTTCGCGCATAATGCTGTATTTCAACTATTTATGTAGAGAGGTATTTACTGTGTACCTATTTGTTGCTGTATTGCTGCTTGCCTGCTTAGCTCTATGTGTATATATTTAGGAGGAATATCTACCTACATACATATGTATTTGCTGTTGGTAGGTAGTGAACGTTGTTTACTCGCATCATTTGTTAATATTTTTTCAAATTAATTGAAGGTAAAAAGGGATCATAAACTCAATAAGTTTTCAATGCAGTGCGAGATGGCGAGGGTAGGTACACATGCACCGGGAGAAGAGAATTATACCGCAGAGGCATGAGCTATTTTTTAAATGCTGAATTTGCTGCTAGTCTGTTAACTACTTAAAACGCGTGTAGAATGCATATTAAAAATTTCAGCATCAATTTTTCTCTTTTGACTCAAACTAGACTGCGTGAAACTAGTTACTTTTGTGCTATTTTTTCAACAAATTCAATTTTAAAATTCCATATTCAAGAATTTTGCGTGCAGAAACTAGTTGCAAACTAGTTAACGTTAGGCTAGTTTGTTTTCTTACCTCCTGAACTGAAACTGGCTTCAGGTAAAATACCCTTCTTGTGGTGCGATTTTCACCGCGTCTGATAGACCGAGGCTTGCGAGTCCCTGCACTCTTCCAATTATTCTCTGATTGCTGCTTTTATTCAGTGGCTTCCATCAGGTTGAAATCGATCTCGGATGACCAGCTTTTTCACGAAAGACCTTTTACAGGTATAATACCCTGCTATGCTCTTCCTTGCTCTTTCCTCTACATTGAGGCTCCACGTAAGTTTGGAGTGAAGAATAATACCTAAGTATTTCGCCTCGGAAGAAAGGTGTTTAGACTAGTCCCGTCCAGCCCTGGTAAGGGAAATTCCGAAATTTTGTTTTCCTTGAGAACAAGACAAGTTCGATTTTAGAAGGGTTAACTCCTAGGCAACTACCTTCGTTCTCCTAACTTCAAAGCTTGCTAACAGTTCATTTAGTAGCTAGTCCTAAACTAGTTAAAGTGAGACTAGTTACTCCTTAAACTTTCGCTTTATGCAGGTACTAAAAATTTTGCGTGGCGTTGATTTTGCATGCAAAAGCCCCAGAAAAAAATAATAAAAAAATAATTGACTAGGCTCAAACTAGTTGCAGTGAGACTAGGTGCTCTCTAAACTATTTATTTATTTTTTCTAATTTAAAATTTCACACAACTCTCGTTTAATTTAGCATACATATTTTTGCAGGTAAATGTGCCTACCTTTTCATCGCTCTCCAGCTCAAATGTTGATTTCGTAGAGCTGACGATATCTGACTATGATTTGTTTGTTCTGTGCTTGCTCAGTCAGGTAAATTGAAAGTTAAGCATATCAATATAAGTGACGTTGATCGTACTTGAGTATACAGCTTATTGTTTACGCCCGTCACCACGTTTATACAAACATTTTCATAATATCTACACAAAGGCATGCAAAGTTAATTGAGGCTGTACTTTTCTGATTTCTCAACATTTTGTTGCTTTCTTCTTTGACATTATATAAGTTCTAATGCGCTAACATACTACATACACATGTACGCCTTGGTACATGGTTCACATTTTTTCACATTTAAATAATTTCAATAGAAGGGTGAAATAATTTTGTACTCTTTTTTTTTTTTTT